>NC_046171.1:48165747-48380747 GCF_011064425.1 Rattus rattus
ATGATAATGGACTAAGCGTCTGAAATAGAAAACCTGTCAAATTTCAATATTTTATTTCAAAAGAATTGCTTTGGCCATGGTGCCTCTTTACAGCAATAAAACACTAAGATACATTAGTCATGCTAACACTAGTAAGTTTCCACTATATCTTCAAGATCAGTACTATAAATCTTTCAGATATTTGACTAAACCCAACTACACTCTTTCAAGTGTAGCAACGTGTCTTTCCTGAACTTCCCAAATTCCTGTCTCACTATGGCTATTGTAACTTATTTCTGGAAACTATGGCCATTATTTCTCCAGGGCATTTTTGAATTCACCATTCAATTAAATAAAATCTTTCCATTGCTGCTTAACTTTAAGCTTATGACTTCTTCATAATTCATCCACAAATTCCTTCTTTGCCTGAGTCGCATAACTACATCAAACCACATAACACTCTCCTTTTCTTACAACAGTTGCTGTATTAGCTAGGCAGGGTCTCACCCTTACAATCTCACTCTGTATTCCATAAGCTTATATCTTTTTTACCCTGCTTGTTTTTTTTTTTCCTTTTCCTCCTTCTCCTCTCCTCCTTCTTCATTATAGACCTGCAGTATTCCATCAGAACAAAAGGAGAAAGCAAGATTATGAGGAGGAAGGAGGACAGCAGAGTAGAGTAAATCTGAAGTTAAAAGGGAGCTTGGAAATTAAGGGAGCAATGTGCAGATTACAGAGAGAAAGCAAGACAAAGAAAAACCCACAGAGAAAGCAGAAAGAGCGGGCTTATCATGGGGCACAACAGTTTTGTTCTGAACAACAGCAAGGCAGGACAGAGCTTTATTTTTTTCCTACAGATTTGGGTTTAATTCATTTTTTAATAATAGGGTAGGGGACTTTTCATTTTTCTATGTAATAAATATTCTAGCTCATTTTTCATCCAGAATGAGTGAGTTCTTTCTGCACTGGCACTAGGGCTTTCGCTCCATATGCAGATGTAACTATGGATGTGTGTGTGTGTGTGTGTGTGTGTGTATGTGTTTGTGTGTGCATGCACACTTATAGGAGATAAGTAGCTGAGTCTAACTAGAATGCATGAAGGTGTATGAATATGTGTGCATGAGTTTGTATATGATTGTATGTGACTTTATGCATATCTGCTTGTGTAAAAGTTTTTCTTTCTGTGAGTGACTCTTTTCTCAAAAAAAAAAAATTATTGCTCCAAACCTCCCTCCCATGTGACAAGTGAGAGGAGAGGCTTCTGGCAAGAGGGAAAAAGACCTAGCAATTGATCCTTTACATAATCTTCTGTTGTTTTACAACATGGTGCTAAAAGTCAGAGCCTACAGTTTTGGCCTCAGAGGAACGGACAGAGATGTACCAGGCTACAGCTGCAAAATAACTTAGAATCAAGATAGACAAATTTATTATTTTACTAAAAGCAACCTTAATATCTTGCAAAACCAATGTTTGCCTTACTAACATTCTTTACCCTTGGCTACCTTCAAAAGAGAACAAGAACTGGGACAGCCCTGTGCTTAGTGCTTGGAGAACTAAATTTCATTTAAAGGGAAACAATAATAATAGTACTATTTACTTTTGTTAAGTTTTACCCTATAGTCGTTGGCTGCTTAGATCAGAATGTATTAGGCATGTGTAGAGTGAAGCTAGAGAACTCCACCAGATAAATGTCTTGTTAGTAATAGCCTCTCTGGACATTATTGGTGCCTTAAGACTGTACTCTCCCATCTTCTCTAGATGCTTACACTGCTATACAAATTACTATAAAGGATAAGTTAATCAATTTCAACAAAGACAGAAAATTCCCTTCATAAGCAGCAGAAGACTGAAGAACAACCAAGGATTTTCCTGATGATGAGTTAGAAAGTGACAGATTAAAGCAATACTTTCAATCATCCCCATTTGCATACAGCTCAGAAGAGTGACTTTTAGTGTTTTACAATCCAAAAATCAACTCCCATTCTCTGTTTCATGTATCATACCAGATGTTCTGATTACCATTCCCTGGTCATCATCTACGTGTGCATGTTTATATAATTACAAGAGAAAAGAGGTTAAAACATGTGCCTAATCTAATATTGACAGAATGAACTGATAGAAGGTTTCATACTGGGGAATCAAGAGAGAGAGAGAGCAAGAGTAAATGTAATCCCTATAAATATACATAAGCAATAACTAAAGTTCTTTTCTAACCCAACCTTCAAATATGGATTTTTCCCAACAGACACGTGAAAAGCAACATAGATCCTTATCTGCCTGGTGCTAACTAGTTGAAAAGAGTCTAGGGGCACAAGAGGAATTTACACTTCATTTATAGGATGCCATAAATATGTATGTCACTTTTTTCAGAGGACAACAAATAATCCATACTCCTAATTTGAGGAAAAGTGCCATTTGTCTTTCTTCTCACATACCCCCTTGTCCCACAGAAAGTGTGGTTCAAAGCACACACAGAGGATCGCCGAGAGAATGCTATTTACAGGCACAGTCACAGAATGTAGATAGATACCAATGGTACAAATATAAGGAAATATATTTTTCCGCTAGAGCAGTAAGGATATTTGGGCTATTATATACACTGCTCGCATTTCAGTCCACCTGAAAGTTTTAATCTAGTATTTCTTCATAAAAATGGGCATTCTATTGACACCAATAAATGCTATGTGTCTCATTTCAATCTTAGGAGAATTTGAAGGATAAAAATAAGAAGCATTCAGATTTGTTTTAAAATATGTATTTGTAAATGTTTAATTATGTGTATTAGTGCAGACATTTGTGAATATGAGTGCCAGTACCCACAGAAGACAGAGATTTCAGATAACTAGGAGCTGCAGTAACAGGCTCTTGTGAGCTTCTTCTACCTTAATTCTTGTGACAGAACATAGGTCCCATTGTAAGAACAGTGGCACATTTTTAACTGCTGAGAGATCTCTTTAACCTGAGACTAAGATTCTATTTCCATTCATGACATTAACTAACTGAACTTTAAGCTAGTCAATTAGGTGTTCTTTGTCTAAGTTTAACTAGATGTGAGAGGAGCTTCAAGGATCATAGAAGGGGAGATCTTTACTGGTGTTTCCATTTGTTTGATTCCCATACCCAGCAAACAGCATAGAACATAGAAGACATTTAATAAACTATGGTGAAAATGAAAGCGTAGATAATTTAGAAGAGCAATAAATATTATCCTTGCCTGTCTAGACTCTCTGTGATATTTTGTAGTATATTTTCATGCCTTGTTCAGAAGCACACAGTAGAGAAATAGAGAAAACTCAAACTCCAATTCTTCTAATTGGAAACATCAAACAACTCTGTTGTATTTCAGCAACAAAGATAAAAGATAGATTATATAAACATTTATACATAATAAACATTCAGCTTCGTAGAGCTGAGAGAGAGTGAGTGACATTTAGGAATTCAATTTTAAATGCAAACTTTATTTTTCATTGATTCTTTCATAGATTCTTCCTGTTCTATGAATCTGCCAAAAGTTAGAGTCAAAAAATTATCAATGAAATTATTTCATCTAATATTAAAGATAGAAAAATATTTGAAATTATGAGTTCTCTTTTAGATATTGCACATGCTATTTCTCCAGTTTTCTAGACCTGCTTTAAATTTCAAGGTTCAGGCAACCCACAGCATTTAATTGCACCTAAAAAAAGAAACCACCTAATATTATGTTTTAAATATTATATATTGCAATATAGACACTATATTTTTTATCAAAATAAAATATAATAAAATAATAGAAAAAGCTTTCCACTATAAAACTAGATCATTACATATTTATTTAAAGTATTAGCTTCATAACCTGTCATTATGTGCTTAATTAACCAATCTTCTTATCTTTTAAGAGACCTTAGAACAGTGCTCAATATAGTTGATCAGTCCTAGCTCTAAAATTTACATTTAGCCATTGACTAAGATGAGTAAAATGACTATTCTAAAAACCAGAAACTGGTATTCTTCTGAAATGAAATATTGGCTCCCGCCTAATTTTGGTATTTATCACTTAAGTATAAACCTTGTTTATTTCAGTTAATATTTCATATATATTAAATATGCTAAAAACCTAATGGCTCATCCTGACAAACAGAAGGTCCTTCCATCTGAAAAGCTGATTTATTGTTCATCTTAGTGGTTATCAATATGATATGTTAGACAAATCCATAGCCATATACTTCCTGTCACACAATGATTACATGCTACTGCTAGCTTTTATTTTGAAATACTTGAAACAGTGTTTTCAAATGGTATTAACTTCTTAGTAATACCATATAATTTTCTTGAAATAAAATATAATCAAATTATCTACTCCTTAGAGAAATAAATTCTCAATAGATTTCAATATTAGTTACTGCATAAACTTTAGATTTTATATCTTCATTTTATTAAATATATAAATATATAATTGTATAATTAGAATCAATATAATTATTATACTTTATATCTACATATTTCCAGAATAGTATCTGGAAACCTGCTTCCTATTTCTTAGGAATTATAGAAGTAATTATGAAGAAAATTGTTGGTCAAATATATGAAACTCCCAATTTTTAAAAACCAGGCTCATAGATTTTGCTTTAATAAAATATGTCATTTAATGCATAGTTCTCTAGTAACATTTAATATCATTGGGCCTCTGAGCCTTTCATCAGTGAAACAGAGAAACCAAAGAATAAAATTCATTACAAATTCATGGAGCTTCTAAAACATGAAAAGATACTGGTTATAATTCATTTGAGAAGTTCGTGAAAGAGGGTCTTTGCTAAAAGAGAGTTAAAAAAAAAAAGTAAATCACACTAAGTCATTGCAATATCTATCCTTACTTTGTTGAATGTGGACTTAAGGACTCCTCAGAGTTTCAAGACTCAGAATAGTCTCAAGACAATTCTGCCCCAGTAATTAAACAACTTTTATTTCTCTTCAGGTGGACTTCAGTATTATAATCAGAAATCCTATTTGCAAAATTGCCTGTTTATGGTCTTCTCTCTTGAAATAATGTACCAGACTCCATGCATTCAACAGACCAGGCTTCTTCCACTTCCTTCCGAACTCTAAAACAGTGGCTACTTTTTTCTCCAATGGCTGTAATTATGACTCTACAATCAACTACCTGCCTTGGCTTCCTGTGACTATACTAGAATCTGTGAATTATACTCTACGCAGTAAAAACTGATCCTGTATATGTCCATCCACTTATTTTTAACTCAACACCTACGATCTTTGTTTATGTTACAAGATCATTCACAGATGACATTATATCCTTTGGCATTATTTCTTCCAAGACCAAGTTAAAATGTTGAAATAATAAATGGGACACTAGGCAAACGGTGGCAACATTAGAATATACTCAGTGTAAAGTGGTTTGAACATTTTATTGAATATGAATAAATAAAAGATATGGAAAAGTAGTCAGCAGTCTTAATTCAAAACATGAGTTTCCTTGATTAGGGTTAGATTCCTTAGAGCAATGTGATAGAAATCACATTTAGGAAACAAGAAATCAAAGCAATCGTCTACATGTTCATTGAAGCATTATATCATATAGAAAAAAATTGGAAATAAACAAGTGATACACAAAATATAGATACATGCACACTATAAAATATTATTCAGGTTTAAAATATAGAAATTCTTATTGGTAAGACCTTTAGGGTTTAGCTTCTAATGTTACTATGGGAAACAATGGCACCAAACTACCAGATTCTCTGACTCTTACTATCATTCTGTCTCTCCTTCAGCAATGTTCCCAGAAACCTCAGGTATAGGAGTGCTTTGTGAATGTATCTATTGGGCCTGTGGTCTTTAAATACTTATTATGATTGGTTGTTGTTTTCTGTAAATATGACAAATATTAGATGACCCAGTTATGCTAGAATGCTAACATAGGCAATATTTTTAAAGATAAGTTAATTTTTTATGTAAAACTTCTAGTAAGTTTTAGAGAGAATAATGAAAAAGTCAGCTGAATTCTCAGCAACACCATTCACTCATTTATTTTTCTGAGGCTGACAGAAAAAGGAGACAATAAGAAAAAAATCTTTATAATATAATACACAGTGATGTAGGTGTAGGTAATTGTTCAACTGGAATCCCCTGCTTTCAAATAACTGAAATATTTGTAAAAATAATCTAAAATCAATTAAAAATTGAAGTAGATTGCTCTGTGATTCATGATGCAAAGACGATTAGAACTTGCTACTTTACTTTTAATGAAACAGAAATAATGTTCCACACCAAATCCCTTTTATGTGGAATTTCAGTTGACGTTCGGGTGATCAAGAATAAGAAATATGAATCAAGTCTAGGCTGAACAAGAAAGAGGTCCAAATCATGAGAGTTCAGGGACAGAAGCAAAAGAAAATCAGAACAGAGATGACCAAAAGAAAAAAGGCCTTCAAATGTGAGAGGGTAACACACTGACCTAATTTGATTCCAGAAGGTAGAGAACTCAAATGACTTTACAGTATGTATGAAAATGTATATGCATACAAGTAAGCAAGTATTTAAATATAAGCTTGTGTTTTAAGTATACAGATACAGTTATATTTAGGCAGACAGAATGACAGATCATGAGGATTAGGTTCCAGTAAATTGAATTTTAGGAAAAGTTTGAATAGTTAAGCATTTCTGTGACACTTTGCTGGAACACAACAACCATATACCAAAGGCTTCTGTGTGACTAGGAATCCCAGAAGAGAGGCAGCAGATAAAACGGTCCTGATATCCAGAGAGTTCACTCTCTGTTCCTTCCTCTCTCCTGCTGCCTATCTTTTGTATCTACCTCTCTCTCTCTCTCTCTCTCTCTCTCTCTCTCTCTCTCTCTCTCTCTCTCTCTCTCTCTCTCTCTCTCTCTCTCCTCCCTCTCTCTCTCCTCCCTCTCTTTCCTCTCTCTCTCTCCCCCCTCCCTCTCTCTCTCCTCCCTCTCCTCTCTCTCTCTCTCTCTCTCTCTCTCTCTCTTTCTCTCTCTCTCATTTTCTGTCCTTCATTTTTTTTTTTTGTTATCTCACTTTTTACCCAATCATATAAATCTCAAAACTCACCATGTTCAAAACTTCAGGATGTTCAAATTTATTGAAGTACTTAAGTTTTCCCCTTGAGGTTTCTCTGTACTTTTACCCAACTGCACTGCATATTTATGTTACCCAAAGCTCACACACCTACCACTGCCCTGATCAAGCAGCTTCCATAGTTTACTACTTTGCATAAATCTTTCCCTGGTTCTTATTTATGTACAAAATTTGTGTATTCTCCCATGAACGGTGCATAAAAGTCCCTGCAGTTCTTTGGATTTTAAGTTACAAATCTTGATTTACTAACAGCTTATATGTTACTGCCTCTGTCTCATTACCACATACCCTGTGAGTTTTTGCCATCTGGCTTTGCCTTGAGACGAGTCTTTATTCTTCCGTAGACACCACCAAGAAAAAGAACCTCAGCAGCAAATGTCTATTTTCTCCTTAAAACGTTTCAGTAATAGGTTTTGTCATATCAGAGTTAGAACTTTTTTTGCTTAGTTTCTGCGACCAAAAGCTTTACTAGTGTTAAAATGAAACATATGCTACTCTTCTTGTTGAATTGTTTTGCCATTTCACTTTGTAAAAAATAAGGTTTTTTTTGTATGACATAAGCCCTAGCTACTTCATGCTCTTGTATGACAGATACATCAAATACCACTTTACCAGTGAATAAGGCCTAAGAAGACAGACAAATGCTTCTCATATCATCCTGTCTCCAGCATCTATTCCAAATCTAATATTAAGTATAGCTGAATAGATGTTATTATTTTTGAAAGAAGACAAAGAGGCCAGGAATTTTGTTTATTTTAGATATTTCTCACTTTGCTGGAATAAATAATAAAGACAGAATACCACAGCCTTTTGGATGTTTGGATTTATCTTTGCAAACCATGTCAATTGTAGTACAAAATTTTTCTATAATTTTCCACATTTTAAGATACCATAAGAAACTGAATGTCTTGCTAAATTAAGAAAATATGCTATGAAATTAATTAAAGAATCAGCAGAGGAATCATATTCACTTAAATATAATATCAAATATAAAGCAATACATAATATTAGGCTTATATCCATGTTTTCTGAGATTTTTGTTCACAAAACTGTAGTTTCCATTAGGGGCATATTTATTTGAGGAAAGTTGTTTTACAGCCATCTGAAAGTTCTGGAAATTTGTAAATTATGGTAAGGAGAAAAACTCATTCCCTTACCTTCACTATGATATTGTGCCCAAAATAATATCATAAAGCTGTCTTTGGCTCAGAAAGAACATTTTGATTATGTTTAAGCAAAAACAAGAAAGACAGCTTTCACAGAACTTGAGTCATCTTTCTGGCAGGAACTCTTATAATGCCTAATTTTTGGAGCTTCAACTCATCCCACAGTACTTTGCTCACCAGCTTCCCATTCTTGACTCCACAGGGCTTGAAACAAACTCTTTAATTTATTGTCAAAAGGGAATTAAAATAACACAAATAGACTAAAGTGTTAACTGAATGCCTAGAGAAGTCAGACAGATAAGGAAAGTATTCTACAAAATATAAATATCTATGAAAATTCCAATTGCTATTATGGTCACCTCACGACAGCAAACTATAGATAATTAAACTATATAGAACATACTAAGGTCCGTGGAAGAATATAGTGGGAGGAACCATATTGGAGCACGAGGTAATGAAATTCTATATTTTTAAGCTGTTATTTTCTGGTATAATCTTTTGGGGTTTTTCCATTGTTTTCTTTATCTGTTAGCTTCTTAAAATTTTCTGTTTTTCATATCCTTTTTTATTACTTTTATTACTTTACAATCCAGCCAAAGCCTCCCTCCTGGTCTTGCCTTCCACAGCTCCTTAGGCCATTTCACCCACTGAAGCCAGACCTGGCAGTCCTCTGCTATATGTGTGTCAGGGACCTCAGGCCAGCTTGTATATGCTGCCCGGTTGCTGGATCAGTGTCAGAGAACTCAGGGGTCCAGGTTAGTTGAGACTGTTGGTCTTCAGGCTGCCCACTATCTCCTTATCTATTCAATATAGGACTTGAGATTCTAGCTAGAGCAATAAGACAACAAAAGGAGATCAAGGGACACTAATTGGCAAAGAAGTCAAGTTATCGCTATTTGCAAATGATATTATAGTATGCATAAACAACCCCAAAATTGTTCCAGAGAACTTCTACATAAACAACCTCAGTAAACTGGCTACATTTAAAATTAAGTCAAATAAATCAGTAGCCTTCCTTTATACAAACGATAAAGGGGATGAGAAAGAAAATAGGGAAATAACACCCTTTACAATAGTCACAAATAATATAAAATATCTTGGTATGGCTCTAAGCAAACAAGTGAAAAAGATCTGTATGACAAGAACTTCAAGTCTCTCAAGAATGAGAAATCATAGAAGTCCTCAGAAAATGGAGAGATCTCCCATGTTCATGGAATGGTAGGATGAACATAGTAAAAATGGCCATCCTACCAAAAGCAATCTAAAGATCTAACACAATCTCAATGCAAGCTCCAACATAATTCTTCCCAGACATGGAAAGAGCAATTCACAATTTCATATGGAAAAACAAAATCCCAGGATTAAAAATAAGTCTTTAATGATAAAAGAATTTCTGGGGCAAACAATATTTCTAACCTCAAGTTGTAGTACAGAGCAATAGTGCTATCTGCCAACATCTAAGACAGATGCAGATACTCACCCATAACCAAAACAACCCAATTGAAGAGTTAGGAGAAGGGCTGAAGGAACACCATCTAACATGACTACATTTCTAACTTTGAAATATTTCAGCCCTATTACCAACTGTTCAGTTTCTCTAACTTTCCCTACAACTAAACTCCTTAAGAAAAATTGCTGTTATCATTAATTTGGCAATTTGTTTTTATTTGTTCCAGCAAAGACTTAATATGGCTCATTTGGCAATTAATCATGTAGTGTAGTATATTATTCCTCATGGCATCTGTTCTGCTTTTTCATCAAACTACTATTCCTGCTTTCCTTTCTTTTGTATACTTGTCTTTGTTCTCCTAAATCAGACACAAAGGGCCATTATAAATGGGGCACCATCTGACGTTCTAGATACACCACACCCACAGGTTCATTCATGACTTTGCTTCAATTTTATTGTGAAAAATCAATACAGGAGCACATTTCTCCCTAATTGTAAGGATAGACAGTTGTCTACAAGAAACACCAACAAAAATACACAAAATATTAGCAATTCAGCTTTGCCCCTCATACATTACCCTTATACATTGCTAGGAAGTTGTCAACTGCTCTCAGAAATTGGCATTGATGTCTCCTTTTTCCAGAGCTCTTCTTCTTTCCTGGACAGTTTATATAAAATAGCTGATCGATGACAAGTTGCAAGTTTATCAGTCCCATCACTCTAACTGAGACAGCTCTAAGAGCCCCATCAGCTTAGGGGATCCTAGTACATAGTTCCTTGTGTGAGTGACTCTTCTGTTGCTTGTTTGTGAATTTGTCAAATCCTGTTATTTCTCTTTCTTCTACAAATTTCTACCACTAATTTCCATTTCACAGAACATATTAAATAAGCACAAAGTACATCATCATCTCTTGTCTTATTTCCCCAACAGAGTCTCTTAATTTTACTTAATAGTCAGTTAAATTAATTATCTTTAAGCCAGTATGATGACAGGGCAAAGGACTTTGCCTATAAGTCTGAAAGTTTAATTCAATCCCTAGGACCCACATCATGAAAATACTCAGTTCCACTAAATTGTTCTTTGACCTATGGACATTCACTTTTTAAAATAATTATCTGACTATTCCATGCTTCGCTGTCTATTCCAGTGTGAAAAGCAAATTGAACAATAGAAACCTATGTTAATACACAGTGGTATTGTTACTGAATATTAAATCAGGTGCAATACCCTCTTAAAGTACAGAAAAAAAAGAGTACTCTAAAAGAAGAAAATGCCTCTTTAGCTTCATTATATTTCTTTACAGTCATTAAAAAGTCCTTTAAGAGAAATTTGAGATGAATCTTGAGGTTATAGTGTTTGGCAGAGAGAAGTTAAGAAGGAGAAGAAAATCTGAATGAGGACAGAGTACAGATCTATATGAGAATATAGACGTGAAAATCATCATAACACAAGCCAGATCAATTTCTTTGTTACAAGTATTCCCAACGTTGCCTATTTCAAAATTCTGACCACTTAAAAACCATCAAAAGTATCCCTCCCTTTCCTATATCTCAGTGCATAAGAGACCTTTCACTCTATTATCCTGCCACAAGCTCATCTAAATTATTCTTAAGATAATGTCTTGGGAAGAAAAGAAAGATAATTGAAATCCAACATTCATTCATGTTTCTCCATTCTGACTGTAGATACAATATGACCAGAAGCCTCAAGTTCCTGCTACTGGCTTTCTCATCATGACCGACTGTACCCTTCAACTAGGAACCAGAGTAAATCCTTTCTCTCTTTGATTCTCTAAGTCATTGTGTCACATCACTAGGTAAAAGAAAAACCTACATAACTTCTCTCTTTGTGCTCAGCCCACTACAGTCAGAACAATATCCCAACATGTGCTAATGGAGACATCTAATTTTGAGTTGGGGGAAGAACTGAGAGATGCAGAGGTAATAGGAACTCCACAGGAAGACAAATCAAGTCAACTAACCTGCCCCCTTGGAGACTCCCAGAGACAGAAACACTGACTGAAGAGCTGTTAGTGCTTAGCTGGACTGAGTCACCAACCCCGGACATATGTATATATCTTCATGTGGGTCCCCCAACAACTAGATTGGGGACTCTCCTTGACTATGTTGCCTGCCTATAGATCCTGTTCCCCTGACTGGGCTACCTTTTTTAACCTCAGTAAATGGGAAGTGCCTAGTCCTGCAGTGACTTGATGTGCTAGGGAGAATTGGTACTCAATGGGGACCTCCCCATTCTCAGAGGAGAAGGTGAGAGGGGATATAGAGAAAGACTGGGGTGAGGAGCCACAAAAAGGAGGCAAAATGAACAAATAAATAAATTAATAGAAAATTTTCAGCCTTTTTGCAGCATGAAGATTTACATAATTCATAATCACATCTCTAGCTTCATTGTGTTGACCCCTAATCTTGTTCACCTTATATAAATCAAGTCTAGTCCTTCTCTAGTCCAGCTTTTACATATTCATTTTCTATATTTATATGAGCTGTTTTCTTTTTGCTCATATCTTTCTTATAAGTAGCTTGATCAATATTTTACTTCTCTCAATTTTTTAATTAGTCTAGGAGTTACAACTATGAATATACTGATAACTCTTATAAATTTCATTTAAATGGTCCAGAATCCTACAAAAGTAACTACAGGCTATTAAGGAATAATCAGAATAGGAGAACTAGTCTTCCCCCAAGGAAAAATTACAGAAATTGGTTTTCCTATACCAATGCTCAGCCCTGAACACATACATATAACTATGGTTATACAGACTGAGCAAGTTGCAACTATATATGTAGAAATATATGATGAAGGAGGAAGATATGTATATTCTATTATCATATCTGACATACCACACACACACAAACACACATATAATTATATGTAACTATTATTAAGGAAATAAGAAGCCATGAGTTTGAAAGAGGGCAAAGAGTAATATTATGAGAGAGTTCAGAGGGAGGAAAGGTAAAGGGGAAATGATGCAATTATCTTTTAAACTCCAAAAATATAATTAAAATTAAAATATTACAGATGAACCAAACAAAAGAGAGTGAAAATTTCCACCCTCCTCATTAATTCAGACATGATAATATAATACTATACAGATCTTCACCCCTCATTATATTGTCTTTCTATCCTATATTTTATGTCCCTCTTTGCTTTATCTGCTCCAAAATTATGTTTAGATTTGCCAATTATTTAATTTTACCTATTTGCTTATCAATTCTTTGTCCATTGCTAATAAACAATAGTGTCAGGGTCTGGTGCCCTCCCCAGCCCCCATGGAATGAACCCCAAGTTGGGCAAGTTACTGGTCACATATTCCTACTGTGCCTGCTCCATTTTTGTCCCTGTATTTATTTCTTTTAGACAGGAACAATTTTGGGTTAAGGAATTTGTAAGTGGGTTGGTGTGCCCATCCCTTCAATGGGGATCCTGTCTCGCTACTGGAGGTGGTCTTTTAAGGTTCCACATTCCAACTATTGGGCATTTCAGCTAAGGTCACCTGAATTAAGTTCAGGGAGCCTCCCCAATCCCTGGCCTCTAGGACTTCCTTAGAGATTCACTTAACCCCCAACCCCTAGCAGGTGCATATTTTCTTTCATTCTTCTGGCTCTTTGGACATTTCTCTATCTTACTAATTTATTAACATTGCCTGTTTTGGAATTTTTCAGTTTCTGTAAATTATAACCATAGTTGTATATTGATCGATTATTTGTATAGCCAAGAATTAAGAAATTGTATTAGAAGATATTTCTTTTTCATGTTCAACTGCAAATGTATTTGATTCAAGATAAGAAAACAAGGACTTTTTTTTCCTTTTTTTTTTTTTATTATTAACTTGAGTATTTCTTATATACATTTGGTGTTATTCCCTTTCCCAGTTTCGGGCAAACATCCCTCCCCCTCCCCTTCCTTATGGGTGTTCCTCCCAGCCCTCCCCCATTGCTGCCCTCTCCCCAACAGTCTAGTTCACTAGGGGTTCAGTCTTAGCAGGGACCCAGGGCTTCCCCCCTTCCACTGGTGCTCTTACTAGGATATTCATTGCAACCTACGAGGTCAGAGTCCAGGGTCAGTCCATGTATAGTCTTTGGGTAGTGGCTTAGTCCCTGGAAGCTCTGGTTGGTTGGCATTGCTGTACATATGGGGTCTCGAGCTACTTTTGACTGAAAAACTACAACCCTCGTTCAAGTAGTTCACACTCCACCTCTGGAATTTGATCACTATGTGCATGTGTCTTTCATCCCCATATCCAAGAGAACCTGGACAGTTGTCTGGTAGCATGGCCCATCCAGGAAAATGATAGCAGGGTAGTAAAAACTACATGCTACATATGGTGTGCCAGGAAGAAGGTGAGAATCCACTATTAATTCAAGAAATTCTCAGATGGATTATAAACACACACACACACACACACACACACACACACACACACACACACACACACACTATAGTTCAATAGCAGGGAGAACTGATTCCTCAGTGGAGCAGAGCCAAGTCACATGACTTCAGCCCCTGAAACTAAACCAAAAGAACACAGCTGCTGCTGGAGAGAGCTTACCCTGAGAGGAGAATTATGTATAAAGAAAGAAAGGGACATGCTAGAATATGTACCCACAGAGCTAGGGAGGATTCAAGTTTGCACAGATGTTTAAGTAATTTAGGCTTTGATCTCATGTAGGTTGGAGCAGAAGACAGGAGAAACACTATCTCAACAGATAATATTTGTTTAGATTGCTCTAATTGCTTTGACATTTTAAAATTATCAAAATGAATGTAGTTATGAGTTTGGTGGTTAATTAAAATTCCTAAGGGATACAGAGAGGTCAAGCTATACCCTTAATGAATTCTGGTTACTAGAACAAGGGCATGCTATTTTGGGGGAGATGCTCTGTATTTGTGTTGACAGGAAAGGAGAAAAGGCTCTGGACCCCTTCCAGAGTGATATGGATCAGATGTGAAAGAAGATCTCAAAAAATTTGAGAAAAATCAAACAAGACAGGTAACATTGTTGCTTGTGATTTTAAAAAATGTAAGCTTGTTTCAGCTAGGCTCTTGGATTCAGTAGTGGCCCGCCAGGCCGGTCAGTCCCCAAGGCTAGTCAATGCTTTCCTGAGAGTCAGCTAAGCACAGAACAGCCACTGCCTGCATTCACAAGAGTGCTGCCAGTTCCTCCTAAGAATGCCTGGAGCTACCACTCATGTTCCCCCAACAGACCAGCAATGACCAACCCGCTCTTGCGCGCTCTCTCTCTTGCCCACCTGAGTCGCCAAGGCTGAAAACACCAGACAATCTTAATATTTAGAAATCAACCAGATGACAAAAGGGCTTGTTGCAGAATCTATTGTAATCAGCTATCTTACGTTGGAATTCTTTCAGGTGCAGAGGCTGCCACCAGTCATGCCCCCAACCCCCCATGCCATGGTGCGGGTGGGGTGCTCCTCTCTTTACTGCCTGGCTGAAAAGACCTTTCTCTATATCTAGTCCTCCTCTTCCTCTCTGGGACCCGGAAAACCCACCACCATATCATTTTCCAAAGATTATCTTCTGTCTTCTTTATTTAGTCAATTAAACAATTAGGAAACCTCTGCCTACCTAACTTCATCTGCTGATCCCTCAATATAGGATCAGCTCAACAATGGGCTTAGACATAAAAAAATGTCTTTAGCCAAAACTTCAACTAAAATGAGACAATGAATCGAGTTGGTTATAGAATCCTTAAGATTCTTCACGTTATCCTTCACAAGACATAAACAACCACTTATTAAAATTGGTTACTAATAAAAATAACTCATAAAAAGGACAAATGTCTTTCATTTGCTCAAATAAGTAGCAAAACTTCATCCTTAACTTATCTGTGTGCCCCACAATTCATAGGAATATCTTAATAGTACTAAAATTTTGTTGTGAGATTCATATAGTACAAAATATACAGCTTTGGCAAGATTCATCCTCAGAGATGCTGAACTGACCTGCTTGGCCCCCTGCTTCCTGATGCTGCCCAAAACAGCTTCCGGGATTGCTGCTGATTCCAGATTATCTTGCCTCATCCAAATTTTCAGACTGACCTGGTCAATACTTCAGCCAAGCCTTCTAAACATACAGCAACTTGATAATATATGCTAAAGCTAGTTGTCTTATATCTAAACATTTTTCAATTTTTCTTACCCCTCTCCACCCTTTAAAAGAATTTCTTATCCCCCTTAATCAACAGGAAGAAGCCATGGAGAGTCATCAGCCCGATATCTTGGGTTTGGGTGTCTGGTTATTACAAATTATAGATAGATTGTTGTTTTAAGGAATCCCTGGGAAATGGTCATAAATTTGAACAGAGGGGAAAAAAATGAGATGGAATACCAAATCTATTTTTAAACAGAACATTGTGTAGCCATAATATTACATTGGAAGAAATCTTTGTAATTGATGTAAAATTGAAGTTATAATTTCTTAAATTGGTACAGAATTTATATATTGATATAAAATTAAGGTTTTAATTGGTATGAATCTTTATATTGCTACAGGATTTGAAATTAATATTGTTACTCTTAGACAGGCATTGTGCCTGTGCAACTCATTTAGAATAAATTGATTAAATAACAGAAGTGGCCACTGGCCACTTCCCCGATTGGGCCTGAGGTGGCAGGGGAAAGTTTAGTTGTGCCCAGGCTTTGAGGTAGCCAAGGGATTTTAAAATTGACTGGTGTATATATAGCTCCTGGAAGAGCTCCTGGGTGAGTACGTGCCTGCGACTCTCCAGGAGCCCAAAGTGGTATACTCAAAAAGCTCACCTCAACAATACACCTCGAAGCTTGGCATTATTATCTTGCATCTGCAATTTTTGACACATGCATATATTTAAGTAAGTGAATATGAATATTTTTCAGAATGCAATGCATTAGTCATTAAGGCAGACATCGCAGCATTCCATTAAGTATTTCTCTCCAAGTATGCCATCTAGGTAGTGTTTTTATAAATTTCGCACATTCACAAAACATAGAAAAACTGAATCGATAATACAGTGTGGAGGCAACGAACAATAGCTATCAAAATTAGTAATCTATCAGAGAAAAACAAACCATTCTCTGATTCTGCTTCTCTAGGTATTGTGGCTTATTTGCTTTCCCTGTTTTTAAATTTCTTGTGAAAGTTTAAAAAAAATGCCCATTTTGCCACTATCTCTGGATGTTAAGGAAATATTTCCTGATGAAAAATAGTGCAATAGATTCTGTTAGAGTTGTGAAAATAAATAAATAAATAGTTTCTAAGAAATTATATTAACTATTTTTTTCTTTTAAAATTAATCATCATGAGGTACTATGCAGAAAAATTACCTCCAGAGGGAAAAATTTGAAATTCTAGCAATGTAGAATGTAGCTTAAATTATTATTGGTAGATGGGAACACTAAATGAGGGGGAATGTTTTAATATCGATATTGATTTTAAAAGAAATAGAATTAATCATTTTTCTATGTTATAATTTTATATGATATGGCAATTATATTTCATTATTTTAGTAGAAGAATTAAACAACAGTAAGTAGATGACAGAAAATATTCATTTATCATTTTAGTTATGCATATAATAACCAATGTTACAGCCATCGTGCCACTATTCAATGACAAATGTTACATGATATAGAGAAGCCTCATCATATACATCCACATTGCATGAAATATGCTATATTAAAAAGGCTTTTGCCCATATTAAAGCTACTTCTAAATTTTCTCTGTCAAAGTAAGCAATTTATTATGTAGCATGTTTGATGAGGGCAATTAAACTCACATTTTCTCCAGGATGATGACATCTTGCAAAGATAAGACACACAGCATCAAACAAAAGCACCAAATATAACAAAAGGAGAAAATTCTGCTTTGTAAGGTTTCATTAAAACCTTTTTTTTTTCTATTTTCCCAGCTGCCAGAAACACAATAGGCTACCTTGTGATCTTGGTATCCAGTATGTAAAATATGTAGTCGATGATCTAATAGGATAAACTGTTTTATGATATTCAGAAAAATATTTAATCTGACTTTAGCTGGAATATAAGTTAAAAGAGGAAACTTTGTACTGATGCAATCAAATTGTGTGGATTAATAATTGGAACAATCTATTTTTTTAATTTTTTTTACTAGATATATTTCTTACTTATATTTCAAATGTTATTCCCCTTCCTGGTTTCTGTCCATAAGCACCCATCCCTTCTTCTCCCCTCTCCCCCATACGGGTATTTCCCCCATACATCCACCTTACTGCCCCCCATATTCCCCTGCCCAGGGAGTCCAACCGTGGCAGGACCAAGGGACTCCCCTTTCATTGGTGACCCAACAAGGCTCTTCTCTGCTACATATGCAGTTGGAGCCCTGGGTCAGTCCATTTATAGTCTTTCGGTAGTGGTTTAGTCCCTGAAAGATGTGGTTGGTTGGCATTGTTGTTTTTATGGGGTTGCAAGTTCCTTCAACTCTTTCAATACTTCCTCTAATGCTCCCCAAGAGGTTCCTATTCTCAGTTCGGTGGTTTGCTGCTAACATTGACATCTGTATTGGAAATGCTCTGGATGTGTCTCTCAGGAGAGATCTATATCCCGTCCCTTTCAGCATGCATTTTTTAGCTTCATCCATCTTATCTAGTTTTGGTGGCTGGATATACATGGGACACATGTGGGGCAGGATCTTAATCTGTGGTGCATTTGACAGAGTGATACAGGCAACAGGGCAGAAAGACTTAGGATTCGGCCTGTGTCATTAAGGATCTATAGTACTCATCCTGCTACTCCAATATCTGAATGAGCTGCAATCGATGTGTGTGCTCGACTCTAATATACTTCATCAGCGTGGCTTAGGAGTTAATCAAGAACCAGCTTCTCTGTGGGTCTTTTTGGATGATTCTCCTTTAATATCAGTGTGGTCTTCACAGTTTATATAATTTTCTCAGGATAATCAAATTCATTTCAGGTATTCCCCAATTACAGCTACTTGGTAAATCTACTTCCTAATGCTCCCTCTGGTTCTTCTTTTCTTCTTGACCTTTCCGTTGCATATTCACCATCCTAGCCTTTGTAATGGGGCCCAGAAGGTTAGAGAACATAATTTTTCTAAAGAGAGTAGAATTTTCAATATGTAGAAGGTCCTAAGTAAGGTCAGTGATTACAGGGCAGGGTGAAGGAAGCAGGTTAGTAGACCTATGGTTAGGAAAGCAATTATGAAATAATATCCAGGGTGAGAGATGAAAACACACAAAACTAAGGGAGTAATTATAGAAAGTTAGAAAACGAATTAGACACCAACAATCCAAATAACCCAATTTAAGAATAGGGTAAAAAAGCTAAACAGAGAATTCTCAACAGAGGAGTCTCAAATCGCTGAGAAGCACTTAACGAAATGTTCAGTGTTCTTCATCATCAGGGAAATGCAAATCAAAACTACCCTGAGATTCCACCGTATACCCATCGGAATGGCTTAGATCAAAAACTCAAGTGATAGCACATGCTGGTGAGGATGTAGAGCTTAGGAAGGAAACTTGAACAACGACTTTGAAAATCAATTTGGCAGTTTCTATTGTAGAAAATACTTAATCCCAATCCAGGATTTCTACCCTGCCTGTGACCATTCAGTTCCTAGATAAAAGAAACACAGGACCTTTATATTTATAATAAGCCTGTATCAGTAGTAATGCTGGGCCAGTATACATCCTCTGTGGTATTAACTTTTATTGGCTATCAATAACCCCGAGTAATTACTATGGTTCATCTGGGATGCTCTTAACTCAAATTGGCCAACAGGGTCATGTTTTCTTGACTCCTAATCCATGACATTTTCCTCCCCTCTCCACCGTCTTCTCTCTTCTCTATTGGTCTGCTCTGGCCCCAAGGCCTGGAACACTAAGCCCTGCCTATCTTAATTTTGCCAAGCTTGTCTGGAGGAAAACCAACCAACCACCCAAAGAAACAAAAGGAATTTGTAAAACCTTTTGCAAAAATAATAAATCAGGGATTATCGTGGTCACTATGAAAAATCATGGACACCTGAACATTACCTTGCATTTGTAAACAATTATCACATATTACCTTCACACTGTAACTTACCAGACTGTTGGGCGATTCTTAATCAAAATATCTATGGGGACCCATTTTTATATAAATAAATAAATCTAAGTTGATTTAAAAAATGAAAACGAATCCCAATGTTTGTTTTTAATCTTAACTTTTTCCCCTCGTGATCACAAAGCATTCAGCTAATACTCTTTCTCTCTCTCTCTCTCTCTCTCTCTCTCTCTCTCTCTCTCTCTCTCTCCCTCTCTCTCCCTCCCTCCCCCCCTCCCCCCCCCTCTCTCTCTCTCTCTCCTCCCATTAAAAGAAAGCAATACTGCCTATGTAATAGTAAATTTTTTAAGGGATTGGTGATTGTGTGATAATACATTTTAAATGTATTTTTAATGTGCCTAATATTGGTTAGGTTTACATTCATGAGTTCTTACTCATTTAGCCCTAGAATGATGACTTCAACCTCATTTCCCTGATGAAGAAAATCAAACACAAGAAAGTTAAGCACCAACAGCCGTACAGTAGGACATGGCACGGACTGTGATGCAGACCTGGGAGATTTGTCTTTACAATTGCTCTTAACTACTGTTTTATTTGCATCTCAAGAAATATGATTCATCTGTTGCCTGAGGCACATGAGAAATTCCACAGATGTTTCCTGAATTTGACTGTAGGACATCAGCATGATTTCCATTCTCAAATAGAAATAATCTTTCATCAAGGATTTCAAGGGCAGTTTATAAAATGATCCATGGAGCACCAGAGGAGTTTTCAGGTACAGAAGATAAGGATGCCAAAGAGTTCAATTTGGGCCACTTACAGACAGAGTGGTCACAGCTGTTCATACCCCTGATGACTACCTCTCCTTTTAAAAGCAAAACCCAAATGCATCTGAAGCAGTCCAAATGTACAACCAGGTAGTTAACATCTATTTCCATGTTGAAATGCCCCATATGCTAGACTCTGATTAGTTCTCTTGGCACCAAAACACATACTAATCTAGACTCGTTGCTTTCTGGCTGTGGTATTCTGTAATAAAGTGAAGCAGAGAGTCAAACAAAATGAGATGTCAGCTCAGTGCCAACATGATCCTGATCTTCCAATTTCATTCGGAGTTCAGCTTTCAACCAGAGCCCTAGAACGGCTTCTGAGAGACCTTCAGTAATAAACTGGTAACATTCTTTAACTTACACCTGCCTCTTCAGTGTGTTTCTGTCAAATTAGGCTCACTTTTATTTTGGCCAGAGAAATAGGGAAAGGAGACCTTTTGCCACTAATGTAAACCTGTGTACCTCTATCTGTGAAACACTAGTGGATATATAAGTGGCACAGGCTACTGGGATATTGACATGCCTAGATTAGTAACCCGAGGTATCATCATTTCTTAGCAACAATGTGAGGTTAAACAGAAAAGCAATGATTGACATATTATCCCTCAACAGAATGGGTGGGCTGACAGATGCATACAGCATGCCTGACTTGGGGTCAAGAAGCCAACCTTTTGATAGTCATCCTCTACCCCCTCCTGATGCCATTCCCTCCATGTAGCATTAAGTAATTATTAATAATAATTGATAACTAATAATAATAAGGTAGATCACTGTCTGTAAGCAGGTGATGGCAGGTGAAAGATAACAAGAGCCTATGACTGGACAGTAGGAAAGGAGGGTGGGATGACCATTTTTGAGAGGCAGGAGAGATAGGAGAAAGGGGGAAGGAAGGAAGGAAGATGGAGGAAGAGAAGGATGACCCAGATCCATGTGGCTTTAAATAGCCACAGGTAGCTATGAATATCATATAAGGGATAGATTATTACAGGACAATTTGTCTAATGTAAGTGGGCAGCTTATATCAATATTAATTGGCTCTGAGTTCTTTATTTAGGCGATTTGTGGATTGAGAATATATAAATAAATCTGACTGATAAATTATAAGCTTCAAGAGTTTTGATTTTACTGAGTCATAGGAATTCATGCAGCTATCGCAAGATGGGTGGTCATTGCGTGGGGCTGGCATGGCAGTGACCCGCCATGGGAACATAGCGAGTTAGGTGGAGATATTTCAGGAGCTCTGGGCCAGAGAGTCTTCCAAGTATGGCTGGGAATATAAGCAGAGTCCACAAGAGAACTGCAAGATTGGTGATCTCTACATGGGGCTAGCCATAGAGGCAGCATGACCGCTGGGGCCAGAGAGTAGCCATCACTAACGTGGGATGGTAAGTTCTATTTTTTATTATTGCCCTCTACACCTCCTTACACAGGAAGACAGAACTTATTTTTCCAGGCATCAAATTAATGGCATCTGTCTATCTGTCCTTCCCAAGGCTATGTTCATAAAAGGTAAAGATTTCATATTGTATTGCCTCACTAAGTCTCAGCCAATGTGATGAGATCCTATACTATATTGACTGCTTTATCACATGAAGGACAATAAATTTAACAATTCATGAAGTATTCTTGTCTGTGAAGTTGACATATTTTTATTAATGATATTACTAAGATAAAACCTATATGCATCCATCTGTATATCAACTCTCAAAAAAAAAAAAACCAAACCAAGCTTGATAACCTAATATGTGATATCTAATGACACAAGTAAAATAGTCAGTTCTATTCTGCAAGCATCATTTTCTTGGTAACTTACTTATTTTTTTAACTCGTAGATAAGATTGTATGCATTTATCATCTATAATATTTCTGCACCTGCATTAAAGCGTATTTATTTTTACTTTTAAATAAATAGCTAAATTGTATGCATGTATAGTACACTTGGTATTTTGAAACATATATACAATATGTAATGGCAAAATAAAATGTGTACACAATCACAGTTGTTCTTTTTAACACAGTGGAAGTTATCATTACTCAGTTTTAAAGGAAAGGTAATTAACATGCTAGATTTAAAAGTAAACATTTATATTATATATTTATAAAATATGGCTGTACATATCACAAGGACATTTTATGTATTGAATTACTTATTTTTGTGACTCCATAGTAGTTGCTATAATAAAACACTGATTTAAAAAACAACATTTAATCAACAGACAAGCCATTATTACAAAATGTTTATGTTCAGGCACCTGATATGTTTCAGAATTTTCTCTCCATAGAAGCAATTTAATCCAGTGATATGACTGCTCCTAAAAGGAATCACATCCAAAGACTTAGTTCTGTGTGATCCAAATGGAATGCAGACATACCACACACCTTTGAACCCCTCTAGTTTGACTAAAGATATATTGTTAGTAATTTTACCTTAAAATTACTTTGCATTAAGGTAAAATTAGGATGTATTATGTTTGAAAAGCAGTGTTTAATTGAATGACAGACAAAAAAAGTGATGAATCAGAGAAAGATTTACAGAATGAGTCAGAGATGGGATATACCCAATTCTCAAGAGAAGAGATAGAAAAGATGTAACTTTGTGCAGTTCCATTCAGTTCAATTTAGTGCTGTCAGAGTCAGTCAGTTGGGAATCAGTGCAAAGCAGTGAGTGCAGTGTAGTTGAATTGAGTTCATTCTTGTGTTTGTACAGCTCAGTGTAGGTCAGCAGAGGTAGTTGAAGTCAGAGAATAAGAAAGTGCCAGAAGATTAGTACAAATTGTCAGAGGTAAAGGCTAAGCAGAGCAATTCAGTGAGAAGTTGAAAGGAGCCAGATTGAATTAGTCAGTTATCTTGGAGAGGAGTATGAACCACAACAGCTGAGTTGAACCAGCCCACCTTAGTTCAGAATCAACTAGAAAGGGTGAGTTTATTCAGCATTAAGTCTCAGCAGCTGACAACATTCTAGGCCTACGTTAGAATGTATGGAAGATAGAAGCTTCCATACCTAGGCTTAGAGAATGGTAGAACATAAAACAAAGATATAAATGCTCTGGGCTCAGACCAACACATGGATTTGTAGAGTTTGGCTATAGACTTTCATCTCTTCCCCTCATGCAATAGAAAAAATGCTGCATTTATATCTCTCAACTTGTACACAATAGTATCATATATTTATAGATAGCTCACTGTGTCATTTTTCCTAAAAGAAATTCCTAAATGTTTATATTTCATGAGAGGAAAAACAACAAAAGTACTTAACAGAATTATATGTCAATATGGAACTTCAGTTCACAGCAAGGCAGATATTTGCTCAATGATCATTATCTTAAATAGTCATATGAGAATCTTCGTGAGTATGTCAGTTACCTGAACACAAACCCAAGGGCTGTGCAATATTATCCAAAATGAATAAAAATTTCCTCTAGACAGAAAGGAGAGAGTGATGTGATTTCGTTAATATTATACTTTGTGCTGCTCCTAGAGGAATATCAAGTTTAAGTATCAAAAATGTTGCATTTAGTGCTACATAAAATCATAGAACATCACCCAGAAGAGGCTGAAACTGTTTTGTAGGTTGGAAACTTTCTCTTCAAACTCAATAAGCTTAGAAACAAGAATTCTGATCTGGATAATTAGTGTCTCCCTTGTGATCTCCAACAAGGTGTGCTGACTTTGCAGAACTCAGACTTTTTTTCTTGCTACTCAATAAAGTGAACATATTACTTGACATGTGAAAAGAAACCAAAGCAAATTTTAACACAAAGGACTAAAGAGTTTAACTGAATGACATTAGTTTACCAGTTTGCCTTTGAGAAAAAAGATGTCAGCATTGAAAGTAAATTAGAACAGTGTAACCAAAGGAACCAGTATAGATCATTGTTAGCAATTGTATATTGGTGTCTTGACTAAACAAATAAGGGGTTACTCAAAATAGTAAAACTACAACTACCATTTGATCCAGGTACACATCTGGAAATGTATCTAAAGGATTCTAAATCAGCAAGCTACATAAATACTACTTGCACATCTATAGTTATGGTAACAGAATAGCCAAACATAGATCAGCTCAGATACCTAACACCAGATGAACAGACAAAAGAAACAAGGGACATATACACAGATAGGTTTCACTCAGCCACATAGAATTCAGACTATTTACAAAGAGGAAGGATTCTAGAGTACTGGGAGGATATACGAGTGCAGTTGGAAATAAATATGAGCAAAATAAAATGATGCCTATGAATATAGAATATCATAATGAAACCCATAACACTGCACAATGAATATATACTTTAAAGAGTACATTTCGTCAGGAAACCATTAGCATTAGGTGCAGGCATAAGATGGAGAAAGGAGACAGACACTTGATTATATGCAGACAGCCAGCCTTCTGATGCTAAAGTAATAGAGTTTAATATAATAATTGAGCAACAGTAAAATTTGAAGATTGGAGTGCGAAGGCATAATGTTTTTAATAAAAATATAAATTTACTACTTCCTTGTCTCCAGAATTTATTCAACTAATAGAATAAAGGGAAAAAAAGCACACATTTGAAAACCATGGTTCAACTTAAAAAAGAAAACACACTCAATATGCAAGAAGACCAAGTTCCGGAATGTTAAGTTTCAGATAATTGATAAAATACATATATGTTTACTAATAATGTAGACTAATTACCCCTATAATCTCTCTAACGTTATGAATAAGATTAATGTGTTATCAAATGATTATTTATGTGTTTGTAAGTCACATGCATTCTTTTCACAGGTGGTATTTAATTAAGGCAAGTACTGGAATAATATTTAACTTTGCATATATAACTAATTAAAATCTTTGTTTACTCTAAAATATTCAAAAATTGCCTATTTTAATTTTTAAATCGCATTAGGTAATATTATTACATACCTTTCTGCAAGGCCATAAATAATTGATAAATTGAATCGGTTGTGATCTGGGTCAACATTTTATTATCATTTATCCATTATCTTTGAAAATTATAGAAACCAAGTAGTATACATTGTGTGCAAAAAGCAATAATACTAAAGTATAACCAAGAGGCATTCCAATATTAAATAATATCAGGTGAACATGTTTGCATTTGGAAAAGTAAGCATTCAGAAGATTGTCAAAGTATGCATTTTCGTATTGTTTGCCAAGCACATAATGATGAACATCTTTTGAATATATGAATATATTTAATTGTGTATTCACTAGTTATCTGGATCTGTGAACATATGTGCTGACAGATAATTCATCCAATTTGTTTATTGAAACACCACACAGCGTATGTATCCAATTTTTCTACAAGTGGACATGAGGATTACTTCATTCGGAGGCTCTCAAGAGTTAAGCCATTGTTGGCCTATATAGTTTTATGTAAGTGGGCACTACATGCACTTGGGGAGCATGGGTAGATGAACTTCTTCGAAATTCAACTGGAGGCTATCATGGAGATGCACTAAAGCTTTAGTATATTCTTCCACAAATATATTTCTCTTGAGATATTTAGGGCAGAGGTAATAATATTTTTCAAAATACAAAATAACTTCTTCAATTTTTTTTCTTTTATATCACATAATTAGGAGAAATTTAGCCAGTTTCTGGCATAATGGCACTATCCAGCTCAAATATCTAAATCACCTTAGACACATTATTTAAGGGGAATAAATAATTCTTCATGCTTCAGTCTCTGCCAAAACCGAAACCAAACAAAACAAAAAAACATTTTGATCAATCAAAATCAGCACTAGTGTTTCATCAGTCCACTGTTGGAATCAAATCTATGAAAGCCGTGAATGGGTTGAAATGCATTTCTTAGGGAAAGTGAAAAGGTTATACAAATATAATGAAAAAAAAATGTGTACTAAAATAAATACCATCTTCAACGGAAATCCTGATGTTAACTTTGTTGTCAGCTTCTTAAGGAAATTACCTACTTATTGTGATCATTTCATTATTATATCCATTATATTAAAATGCTATCTTAGCTTGAAATTTGATCTATGTTCACCTTTCTCTGGTTAAGCATCTAAGAAATCAGGTGTTATAATACATTACACTGCCTGTCTTATATTTCTGTATAGCTCAAAATATCTACCTCTGTTGCTAGGCAGGCCTAATTCATACAGCTGAGGACTCAGAATACCTAAACAAACACAAAGCTGCAATCTGGATACTTTGTAAATATGAATTCTTCATATATATATATATATGATATATATATGTGTGTGTATGTGTATATATATATATACATATATATACATATATATATATATCCAAAAAGGTTTTAGAAAATTCTTCACTTCATGTTTATTTTGCCTTAAAATAAACATATAGCTTTACAAAAAAGACACATATTCAGCAACTTTTTCATTCTCTAGTTTGAATTAAATTTATCTTTGCTACTTTAGATTTTGCGTTTATTTTTAAGATAAATATTTAATATAAATATCTATAATTTACTCTTTTATTTAAATTTTAATAGAATATATTTTCCCTTATTCTTTCCTCTCTCTCAACTTCTGCTAAATCGTCCCATATCCCTATACATGCAACTTTATTCTCTTTCTCTTCCTCTCCCTAAAAAGATCATAAAATAGAAAAAAGTAATAAAGCAAACTTCTAAAACAAAGCTAAAGGCACAGACATTTTTTTTTAAATTGTTTAATTTGTATTGCCAACTACTCCACGGCATAGGGTATAGTTGATACATGCCATGATACTCCATTTGGAGAACACTGATTTTCCCCTTCCCAGCAGGTATCAATTGCAAATAGCTTCTTGGTTAGAGGTTAGACTTTGTATCTATTTCCCTTTCTCCATGCTGAGATTTTTCCAGTTTGAACAGGAACAGGTCTTGAACATGCTGTCATGAGCTGCATGAGTTCATAGATGAATAAATTCTATTGTGTCTAGAAGATACGATTTCCTTGTTACCATAGATCACCTCTGAATCCTATAATCTTTCTTCCCCGTTTTTAATACTGATGCGTGAGCCTTCAGGGGAAGGATGAATAAATAGCAACCTGCCTATAAGATAAACTAGTATTATAGTGGCAGAAATGCTATGGCAGTAACCAATCACTTGAAAATGATTTAAGGCCTACTCCATGAGGTGGAATCTATACCTGATAGTTCTAAAGTGGCCAAGATCCTGAGACTAGACTGGTTATGGGACCTAGGAAAAAACCTACTATAATTATTTGCTGAAGGAACATAGCAATAAAATTTCCTAACGCATTGCTATTATCACATATCAGTGACTTGAATGTTTCTCTTTATTTATTTTATGTTTAAAAGTAAATTCTATTGCAACCCCATAAGAACAACAATACCAACCAACCAGAGCTCCCAGGGACTAAACCACTACCCAAAGAGTACACATGGACAGACCCATGGCTCCATCTGCATTTGTAGCAGAGGATGGTCTTCTAGGGTACCAATGGGAAGAGAAGCTCTTGGCCCTGCCAAGGTTGGATCTCCTAGTGCAGGGGAATGTTAGGGGACTGAAAGAGGGGGTGGTTGGGGAGGAGGAACACCCTTATAGAGAAGGGGAGGGGAATGGCATAGGGGGCTTATGGCCAGGAAATGAGGAAAAGGAATAATATTTGAAATGTAAATAAAAAATATTTGATTAAAAAAAAAGAAAATTCAATTCCAAAAGAAATTTAATATTTTGAAATGTGATATTTTGAAATCATGTAACATACATGTAGCTACCATTAAATAATTGATTCCCTACTTATGACATTGAAAATGTATATTTATAATACATTTATATCCTCTGGATAAGCTCAAGGCTTATAGGCTATCCTAGTAGGGATATGGAAGACATTGTTACTGAGAGTAGTTTGAACTGTGCAAACCTGGACCAAAAGGTTCCAGTGGAGAATTTCAATATGTGGCCTAAAGACTATTTGCTTTTGTGGTATTTTGATGAAGAATGTGGATACTCTTTGCCCTTGTCTGAAGAGTCTGCTTGAGGTTAAGATGAAGAGACTCAGATTAATTGCACTGACAAAGGAAGGTTCAGAAATGCCCATCACAGATTTTGTTCTCTAGGTTAAGTCTCATGAAGAGCATTTTAAACAAGCACAGCAAGCTGAGAAAGGAAAAATATAAAATACATGGCTCAAGTATTAAAGG
This sequence comes from Rattus rattus, assembly GCF_011064425.1. Classification (NCBI taxonomy): domain Eukaryota; kingdom Metazoa; phylum Chordata; class Mammalia; order Rodentia; family Muridae; genus Rattus; species Rattus rattus. The sequence continues at coordinate 48,194,465 of NC_046171.1, forward strand.
GACACAAGAAACTGAAATGGAGCTGAATCCTGTGTTCAAGGATGTTAAATTAAGGGAATAGTAACCTGGGGGTAAGATCTCCCAGTTAAGTTTAGGCTCAGGCATGGTAGTACAAGCCTTCAAACACAGGAGGCAAAGACAAGCAGATCTCTGAGTTCAAGGCCGTCCTAGAACAGAGCAAGTTCTAGGTGAAGAAAACCTTAAATCCAGTCTTGGTGGACCATGCCTTTAATCCCAGTGCTTAGGAGACAGGAATTCAGATCTCTGAGCTCTAAGGAGAAAGTTCCAGAACAGCCAAGATTAGGCAGTGAAGAAGTGGGAAAACAAAAAGCTGGTGATAATGTAATAGAACAAAGGGGCCATTTCCAGCCCCAGGAGGCAACAGAACTGGGCGATTTTGGCCACGTAGCTCTGACTTTATAGTTACAAGTTATAGTCCACCATGGCAGAGTAATTAAAGCATACCCAGTCAAAAGAAGAGAAGAATGAATGAATGAATGAATGAATGAATGAATGAATGAATGCTACTTTTTCCAGTCTTACATAGCACAGAGTACCTTGCCTAAGGAAGGGTACAAGGGCATGTCTTCACATTTCAGTTAATATAATCACGATATCTCTCACACACAACCTCAGAGACCCACCGTCAATGAGATTTTAGATATTTTTGTGTTGACAATTAGCATAAACCTTCCCTTGGAAGCTCTTTTTATTTTTTAATTTAATTTTTAATTGGATACTTTATTTATTTACATTTCAAATGTTATTCCATTTCCCTTTCCACAAACCCCCTATCCCATCCCCTCTTCCCCTGCTTCTATGGGGTGCTCCCCCTCCCACCACCTACTTCTACCTCACAGCCCTGGCATCCCCCTACACTGGGGCATCGGGCCTCCACAGGACCAAGGGCCTCTCCTCCCACTGATGCCAGATAGGGCCATCCTCTGGTACATATGCAGCTGGAGCCATGTAAACCCCTTCAGCTCCTCCCTTGGAAGATGATGACAATCACTGAATAAGATAAACGATTCCAAAGTAAGGACTGTTAAATTTTAATGTATTGTAATTTGAGATGAGATTAGAAACTCACATTTGACACTGAGAGTTCAGGCACAAAATGTTACAAATATCTGTAAAGTGCAGTATGTAGAACATTGGCTGAGGACATGAAGAATACAAGGTGACAGAGGACAAGCCACAGAATGATGTCATTTGAGAAAAGGCTTCATTCTGAGGACAAATTTAAGAAGAATGGGAATTGGCACTGGAAATGGCAACAAACACAAGTAGGCACAGAGATAATAGAGAAAAGTTTTAGAAGTGCACAGTCCATCCTCTGAACTCCTAACTTCCTACCATTATACATACTCTGAAAGCTAGACGCTGCAAGGTTAAAGCACACTCACTATTTTGAAACCTTGATGCACTTGTTTTCAATTCTCTCTCCTCTGGCACTGTCTATTGTGCCATAATTACTGCAAATTCCATGGGTTCTCACAAATACCATTCCTTGTGTGCAATCTCCTTTACTCTCTGCTCGACAATGTGTTCCTTATGCTGTGTTGTGGGCACAGAGGATATGAAACTGGTCTTGGCTATTTAGAATGAAGTGATGACCTTTGCAAGAACCATTTTTATTGTTGTGCTGCAGGCAGGAGCCAAAAAAGTAAAGGATTAAAAGGAGAGTGGGTGGTAATTAGAAAAATCTGTGTGCAGAGTTATCTACTGAAGGAAGTTGAGAGATGAGATAGTGACATTAAGAGAACACAACCAAAGCATGAGATAAAGAATCAAAGGCGGAGTATATGGTGGGAAAATTTATCAGCTGAGAGAAAATACTTAAGATATGAAATGGTCGATGCAGTTGTGTGACACAGAAAGTTAAAGAGGGGAACTAAAACAAAGAGGGGCATTTTCCCTAATACTGAAAGGGAAAGAAGAGATGACAGTACCAACATTACTTTAGATGGAAAATCGAAGATACTTCTATATTAATTGAGTGCCTTCTGCAACCAAGTTGTGACTATTTTGTTGAATGATTATAGGAACTTAGTAAAAGAACATAAAAAGTTGGAATGAACAATAAAACTATACAAATAGAAAATTGAAAAAAACAATGTCTGTCTTCATGTAACTGAATTGAAAAAAAGGATCATATAAAAGACCTGGAGCTAAGTAGCAAAGTTATAAATATTAACATTTTCATTTTACATAATAGAAATTAATTGTAAAATGCCAGAATTAACAAGGAGTTATGTAAGTCAGGAACTGGTGTAATTACCACAGAACTTATTTAAGCTGTTTCCAACAGCAAGGATAGAGACATTTTAATTGTGTAGCAGATAAATCTGTGGACCTTAATCTGTCTCAGACTCAGGATTTTGGCATTTCACGTCACTAAATGGTCTAAAAATAAGTCAAGATATTCAAGTCAGCAATGATCCAGAAAACAATAATTAATGGTGTGTTATATTATGAACGTGAGTTTACTATTTTAGAATCTTAAAAATAAACTCTTATTAAGTCTAAGCTGATAGCATTACAATCGGAATCTTAATCTGGTTTAAAAGATTAGAATATATTAACAAAGAAAACTTTTTGAACACTTAAAGCTACCTTTCTTGATTAAAACCTTTAAGGACAGACAACAGAATGGTTTACGACTGAAACACATATAAAAATGAAAGTAATTGTGATAATTTACAAAAACAGTTTACAATTTACAGTGGTGTAAATATTTTTGTTACTTTAACACACTATAAAATGCCACAAGTTAATCATACCACTTATCTTTCTTAAAATATCACAATCGAGCAGTTCTCTAAAATACAGGAGTGTTTAAGTGTCTGAGAGGTGGCTGTTTGAATACCCAGTCTACCTCCGAGTAGCAAAGTGATTTTGGCAATAGGATTTCAATGTCCAAACCTGCTATTGCTTTTCTAAAATAGAGAAAAAATATACGCATCAATAGCACAAGAGTTTTTGTGAGGCTAAACAGCCTGCCGTATAAGAAAATCAATACAACAGGCAGTACAAAGTCAGATTTTAGGAAATGGTGGCTATTCGTTTCAATGATGACCTATACAACTTACAATTTTATGTTTATAGAGTTTTCCAATAACTGGAAAAAAGTTTTAAAGACCAACTGCAATATTCAGAAATACTTGAAATGATTTGAAAGCATTACCAATATGTTACATACCTGCATGGTGTTTCTTGATAAACATGAGCAAGCCTATAGTACACTGCTAAAACTTCCAAAATTAAATGTGTGATGATATGTTTATTATTAAAACACTGCAGAAAGGTATCTTTCGATTGTTTCTGAAAGTATCATGTCTTTATGATCTGTGTTTATACAGATGTGTTGATATATGTGACTTGGAGATGCCAGTGTAATATACATATCATTAAAAATAACAATATCTTCATCCAAATGTTTATTGATGAAATGCTAATGTGGAAGATTGCAATCAGTTACTGAAATTTGGTGTGAAATGCTTCGTCCATAGACTGGATCCAATTGTTCTCCTTCACCTTCATTATTCATTAATTTATTTTGATTTTCTTTCTCATATGAATACCCAGTGTTCCAGGAGGGATATTTTTGTTCAAAATACTCCTTTTTATTACCAATGTTGTTATTCAGATGTGCCTCAATAAAACCCGATAAAAATTTTTACTGAAAAAGAAGTCAAAATGAGCAAATAAATAGCACTTGTTTTTTTACCTTACAGATTACCGAATCATAAAAATACAATTGAAACAGTAATATTTAGTGAAACAATTCATATGTAAATATGTTTTAAAGTACTCTATATTAATGAATGAGTTTAAAATTATATTTCTGAGACTGAAGGCTGCAGTTGAAAAGTAGAGGCATTGCTTAAAATGTGAAAGGCACTGCACTCCATCTTTGTCACCAAAATAAACAACATTTCCTGGTCTTTGTAAGAGGAGGAATGTTCCCAATAGAAGGACTATTACATAATATTTTAAATAAGAGTTCATCATATCTATCTATCCTTTGTCCCAACTAACCTTGAGGTGCATATCCCTCTAGATGGAGGACTTACTCTAAAATGTCTACTGTCTCATATGCAAATATGTCAAACTTGACATTGAAAAGAAGAGTCAAGAGCACTGAGACAGATGTTTTCTGAAAATTGAATGCTCATAGCCATAACGATGATAGGAGGGGGTACCCTCTACTCACCTGCCACAGGATAACAGATGGGGGGTGATGGAGTGAGATGCTACAAGCTGACCCACTCTGGGAAACCCTCCTATAATTAAAGGCCTGATGAGACTATTGCTTCCAGTTATCAGCTTAGCAGGAAAAAAGTTACCCTTACTGAGACTAAAGCATTAAAATCACAATCTCAAGACCTGCTGTGGAGGGAACGGAAAGCATAAGGAGCATCTGGAGAAAGGGATCTGAGCTACAAACTCCCTTTCAGCTGTGTTGAAGTTTCTACCATTGCAGATTCCAACTAGAAATGCTTAAAGGCCGTCAGAAAATCACACCTGAATTAATTCAGCCATAATTCGCTTTTATGTGGATTTTCTACCATGCCATAAGCTATAGGAATGAGCTATCATCGCTATCCCATAGCATTTAAATACTACTCATTCATCTTCTGAATGTTGAGTACAGTCTTGGCTGATATAGAGGAACAGCATTTAAACAGTAGTGTGTTTACCAACACAGACCATCCTTTCCATGTACTGATATAATTAGTTCTTCAACGAATGTGCATGAGGGATGATCTCAGTTATAGGCTTTGGGGGCCAGTGTTCTGGACAGTATAACAGCAAGAATAAATAATTTACAACCTCTCTGTTAGAAGACTATGTCGTAGAAGAGATGCAGAACATGATCTCACAAAGAGAGAATTCTAAAGTCCTCAAGAGTCCCATGACAATGACAGAGTTTAGGAGATGACCCGGCAAGGACCCCGAGAAAAGGCACAAGAGGATATGGGTGAAAAAAGGACATGAAAAGCAATTTAATTTGATTTCTTCCAAATACTATGTGAACCTAGGTTCTGAGATATATATACATATATCTCTCTCTCTCACACACACACACACCCTCCAAAGGCCACAAAACCAGAAATCAACAATCAAAGACCAATAAGCAAAAAAACTGCCCAAAGCAAAAAGCCTATGAAATATATTGAGTCGATGCTGTGTTGAACAACTACTCCAGGGCATGGGCCCTGTACTGAAATGTGGCTAATATACCTACTGACAATCACTGTAGATATGATTTCTCCCTTTGCCAGCATATATCACTTGTAGACAGTTTCTTGGTTAGGATGGGATCCCCTCTCCCCTTACCCTGTCCTTAATTGATTCCAAATATATCCTCATAATAGTAAGCTTGTACTTGTAAACATTTTAACTGTTAGAGAAAAGAAAAATTCGCCAGAATCAGTTCTGAAAGTATTAACAAAAGCATTTTTTTGTGTAAAAGAGTTGGGGAACATAAGGACAATTCCAAAGACCTAAGCACTGGGAACGATTTCAGAAGCATCAGCAAACCTGTATTCATCTCTCGGGCACCAATTGCTTCCTCTCTTTCTCATTGGATCTCTGTTGCTCCTGCATAGCAATCTATTCTTTGTGTGTGTGTGTGATCGCTCTACTTTCTGCCTCCATCGGAACATTCGTACTGAACCTTTCCACTTTACACTTTTGCAGTTTACCTGAAGACACAGCTCAGTTTCTCTTGCTAGGTAAGAAGTAGAAATATAGGCTGGCTGTCCTTAGGGGTCTCAATTCAACAGTATCTGCCCAGATGCAGACAAAGAAGAGGTCCAGCCACATCCGCTCCTGGAAGAAGCCGCTCCTTTTGATAGGGACGGTTCTTTTGGAAGATGATATGTGCAGTCAAACATGAGCACATGTGATGTGCAGTATTCCCTGATAAGAATTAAGTCACCTCTTGCTCTTTCCTGAGTTGATCTTTGATTTCATTCAGCTTCCGGAGCCATAAAGCTCCTTTTAATTCTCTAAAATTTATTCTATGTCAGGCAGATTCTGACTGGGAAAACTTTCAATACTTAAGTCAGTATGTTTAATAAGAACAAACAGCCTTTCTAGCCATGGGTACATTGTTGTCCCTGTAAAAATAGGCATTTTCTGCACTATATTAAGGACATCCATATCTTTGCCCTGCTTTTTTAATAATAAAAATTTAAAATTGCTCATAGAAGGAATGAAACTTGAACCTTAGTCTTTCAGAATTTACTATGTCAATTTTCTGCCTAGTCAACAAATTATAGCTGCATGTAAACGTTCTGTAGTCACCTCTGTGTCTTTAAAATCAAATTCTGCATTAAATTCTTAGTTTTGTTTGTTGGATTTTCCATATTCTCACGTTGTGGCACAAGATGTTTTGAAACCAACTCTGGGCCTGAAAACTCACATCAAACTTGCTGTAAGCCTCCTACATAAGCCGAGTGAGGTCTAGTATTTCAGGTGTGCACCTATCACTGCATTCAAATTTTTATGACTATATCTTCTATTTTGTTTGTATTATTTGAGGCAAGTTCCCACTAGGTAGATTTGGCTGTGCCGGAACACACTATGTAGACAAGGATGGCTTCAAACGCACAGATATTCATCTGCCTCTGCCTGCTTAGTGCTATAATTAATGGTGTCCAATAGCATTGCCAGCTCTCACCCTCCAGTTTCCTATAAAGAACAATTTATATGTCATTACATATTAATGTTGTGGATTGTAAAGTGAGACAACAAATGAAGCAATTTTCTATTAATCAGAAATTCCATCAAAATAAGGTACTTGAAATATGACAATGCCAGAAACTACAATAGACTTTGTGCTTTAAATATTTTAAGTAATTATATCTATGTTAAACTTGATACATCCAAAACTATGAGAATCATATTCTTTACTTTCCTTGTTTTTTATGACCAAAGTACCTAAAATAAACTATTCCAAGAAGAAAAGTTTATTCTGACTCCAGGTTTCAGAGGGCTCATCTACGGTATGATTTCTTGTCACTGAGACAAAATTTCTGACATAAAATTAAATAAACAAGCAAACAAACAGAAGCTTATAGGGAAAAAATGTTAACTTTGACTCAAGGTTTTAGAGGGTTTAGTCCATAATAATTTGATATCACTAGCAAAGGCAGAATCTTGTGATAATGGAAGTGTATTAAAGAGAAGATTCTTCACCAAACAGAAAACAGAGAAAGGTCATACGACAAAGGAAGGGCCAGGGCATGATCGAGTGCAAGGTCATGACCCCAGTGATACATACTACCATCTACAATTTAACACTTCCCAATAAGACCATATTTTGAATCCATCAAGGAATTTTTCTATTGATTAGATCACAACACATAGAAGCCAATCACTTCCCAAAGCACATCAGCTGGCAGTCAACCCTAAACAGATAGCTTAGATATTTCATAATCAAAACAAACTAGTAATTTGACAGTGTATTTTTTGAGTCAGTTGAAAAGCAGAACACCAGCACTTTTACTGAGAGTAAAAAAAGGTAAGGTTGCTCACATCATGGTGGACAGTCAGCACAGAGGGAAGAAAAGTCTTGAAGTCAAGCAAAATCTTCATGGTCATACTCCTACTCACCTACTATCTCTAGCTAGGTGTCACCTGTTAATGTCTTCACAAAAATCATGCAAAAGAACCTCCAACTAAGCATTCAACAGAAGAACCATTTCATATTCAAACCCTAACAAGAACGATGGAACCATTTAGCTACTTCCCAATAAAACTATAATCAGACAAACATCATTTATGGTACAATAAACCTATAATACTCACTTCATAAATTTCTTACAATATTTAATATGCTGCATTTTGATTGCTTCTATTATCTGCCTAGATTCCCAAATTGAATTTCTTGAGGAATGTTAAGTAACCCCTAATGGTTTTGACTCTTCACTGAACGAGAATGAAATAGTGAACCCGATAGCTTTGATACAAAAATAATGTACCCATTCTCATTTTCAAATTATAATTTAAAATTAAAAAACACTTTATTGTGAATGACTATCCAAACTTATGAGATTTTAGTAATTTAAAATTCAGGTACAGTATTTGAAATTGCTCCAGGTGATAGAGATATCTTGATCAAGTGGATTTGAAGCATCTAGAGATACAATATCCTCACAGTATGCTGAACCACCCCCTCCTCAAATCCCATGTGTAGGAACAGCAGATTAGATACATCTGTGCCGATCATTGCACTGTGTACAACAAAGCCCCCCAAAACCTGAAAAGCTCACATAACATGAAACTTTCTTTCCCATATCTAACACCATAAAGAGACAGGGTGAAAATTTGAGTAAGGAAAAGCTGCAAATCAAAAAGCTCTCTGCTTATTTCCTCTAACTATAGAATTATTGCCTCTATAATATAATGCAGGGGTAAGTAAGGTTATATAATAGTCACTCAACAGAACCACTAAAAGGACATGGGGGAGAGGTGACTCAGACAAGTACTTGTTAGACAAGCACAAGAATCTTAGGTTGATCCTGGGTGCATTTGATTCTTTTTCTTTTTTTAATTGGATATTTTATTTATTTACATTTCAAAGGTTAGCCCCTTTCCCAGTCTCCCCTCCACAAACCCCCTATCCCATCCCCCTTCTCCCTGCTTCTATGATGGTGCTCCCCTACCACCCACCCACTCCCACCTCACTGGCCTGGCAATCCCCTACACTGTGACATTGAGCCCTCACAGGACCAAGGACCTCTCCTCCCCTTGATGCCAGATAAAGCCATCCTCTCCTACATATGTAGCTGGAGCCATGGGAACATCTATGTGTATTCTTTGGTTAGTGGTTTAGTCCATGGGAGCTCTGAAGGATCTGGTTGGTTGATATTGTTCTTACTATGGGGTTGCAAATCCCTTCAGCTCCTTCGGGTCCTTTCCCTAACTTCTCTATTGGGGTTCTGGTGCTTGGTCCAATGGTTGGCTTTAAGCCCCCACATCTGTTTTTTTCATGCTCTAGCAGATTCTCTCAGGAGACAGCTATATCAGGCTCCTGTCAGCAAGCACTTCTTGGCATCAGCAATAGTGTCTAGGTTTGGTGGCTGCATATGGGATGGGTCCCCAGGTGAGGCAGTCTCTGGATGGCCTTTCCTTCAGTCTCTGCTGCACACATTGTCTCCATATTTCCTTTAGACAGGAACAGTTCTGGGTTGAAAATTTGGAGATGAGTGGGTGGCCCCATCCCTCAAATGGGGACCTGGCCTTACATCTGGATTTGGTCTCTACAGGTTCTTCCTCCCCTTTGTTGGGCATTTCAGCTAATCCCATCCCCTTTGGGTCCTGGGTCTTGCTTTTCTGGTATCTGGAACATTCTGGTGACTAACCCCAGTTCCCCATCCCTCACTGCTACCTCTTTTCAATTTCCTGAGAGACAAGTATGATGGCATATGCCTGTAATCCTTGTGCTGAGGGGGATATACAAGAAAACTTGGAGCTTGTCTGTCAGCCAGTCTAGCTGAATCAGTGAACCTTAGGTTCAGGGGGAATAATGTGTCTCCAAGAGAAAGTTGAAGAGAGCTGTGTGATATTAACCTCTGCCCTTAACATATATGCAAACACTTGAACACACACACACACACACACACACACAGAGAGAGAGAGAGAGAGAGAGAGAGAGAGAGAGAGAGAGCATAAGTAGTAAAATAATCACATAAGCCCAATAAAATATTGCTAGAGGGAAAGAAAAAAAGGAATAGATACTCTGGGTTAATATTTAGGATTCTCATCTTAAAAGCTAGCAGGTTAAAACCTCATAATTTCATTCTTCCAGCCCTAAGAAACTAGTCGGGAATTTTCTATGTAATTCTGACATGTCATTTGAGATCTTTCAACTGAAATTTCCTAAACTGCCAAATAATGACAGTGTGTGAGTTGATTTTTTCCAACACTTTTATGAGCTTCTTCACAGTTTCGTGTTATTCTTTTTCTACAATACTAAAGATAGTCTGTTTCTTCTTCCTTCTACCTAGAATCTAGGAGCAGACACACACGGCTGTTTCAAATCCAGCCACTCCCCATACAGCTAAGCCTGCTCACAGAATAAATTAAAATTCATCCAGAACTTTTGTTTCTTAGCTTATTTCCTCAGATCAGCATGATGTTTGAGGCTGAAGTTTTACACTAACCTTCCCCATATATAACCCTTGCCACATTATCAGAAAGTGAGAGGCTCCTATAATTACATCTTGCCTGGTATTTTAATACATTGCTATTTCCTAGTAGTATCCATTTGGCTTTTGTGACAAGATAGGATTCCAACAGTGAAAAGACCAAAGGTAACAGGATCAAAGCATAAATAGGCAGAAGGGTTGTGTACCGGAATGTCAGCTTACACAATACAGTCAACATTCCTAACATGGGTCTGGCCAAGTCAGAGGTCAAGTTGGTCTTCTTCAACTGTGTTCCCAGGACCTGAACAGCGCCAGGTACTTTCTGAGCACAGAAGCTTTTATTTGTTAAACGAATCAACAAAAATAACTGCATGTCTATGACTAGTGGTTAAGTAAACAGATTATTAAATGATACATCCCTAGCCTGGCATGCAAGTAGGAACTAGTGTGCTCAACGTAGCAGCATTCAAAAATGCGAAAAGTTTCTAGGGGATCAACAAATGTGATCACCTCCAGTTGTCTAGAGCAAAGATGTCACCCACGTCACTAATTTTCCAATGTTATGAAAAGCACTCCCAAATAAGTGTGACACTTGAAACAGCTAGACCAAAACTGGTTATGAAAAGAGAAATGTTCTCTCCTTTTAAATTTCATTCTTAGTGGCATAACTTTCAGCATACTGTGGCAGGGAGAATTTTGAGACCACAGTACATCAGATAAAGCTGTCCATTCTTGAGTACAGTGTAGTATTGTGCAATGTGCCATATGTGTTCAAACCCAAGATTTTCAACATCCTTTAAAACAAAGGGAATGTAGAAAGAACAGCAGAATTCTCAAGATTATGAAACTTACATGATTCTATCTCACCTTCCAAAACAAGTATGTCTTATACTTTTATAAATAAGGAAATAAAAACCAGACAGGTAGAGACATGTATCCAAGGTATTCAACCTTCCAGTGACAGAATATGGTTTAATAGAAACTATATCCACAGCATGCTTTATATATATACACACACACACACACTCACACAGAATCTAGTAACTATTAAAGAGGTAAAATTGGGACAAATAATATTTAATTTTCCATTATAATAGTATTTTTACATTCCACATTCAGACAGCTGGCATAATTGAAGACAGCTTGGAACCCCTGAGGATATCCAAACTGTCACAATTGAAGAAAAGATTTAAGTATCCTGCAGTGTAAGACCTACTCAATGACATTACGAAGCTGATTCAAAATACCATCTTTGTTGGATTCTCAATATCCAATCTATGAACAATAGGCACAATTAAATACAGAAAGCTGTAAATTAAGGAAGCAAAATGATGGAGCAAATCATTTCATGTTCGCACCTGTGAAGTACAGTATGCCGTTATTATTCCTCCAAGAACACAGAGCAGGATTGTGCATGGACAATTATCCAAAGGGTTCAGAGCAGCAGCAGTAGCTATAATGGACAATAGATTTCCTTTCAAACACTAAAAAGATATCAATGAATGTAGTTTTCAAGTCAAAGTGAGAAGATACAGCTGCTGCGAAGGACTCTTTTTCATATAGTTCAATGTTTCTAATTAAAATAAAAGCTCAGGTCTCCTGTTTTCAAGTTAGTAGAAACTGGAGAGCACGCAGACACACACGTGCACACACACATGCATGCACACACCCAACACAAGCTATAATTTTGTATGTCTTGGCAAAAGGGTGATTTATGCATTTTCCTGTTCATGTCTATAGAAAATAGAATGCACAACAAAGCACCAGGTCCAGAGAAGTCTATACTAAAGGAAGTGGTGTCATGGTTCTGGATATAGAGTACTTAGTGGAAGTCCTATTTGGTTACATTTTTGTGGTCTTGGGTAAGTTAATCATTTTCTATTTCTTTTTTGTTCTTTTCTTGGTAGGCTAGGGTAATTATACCTTCCCATATCACCGGTCCATTAAGAGAAAATTAAAAGTAAGGATCTATGTAAGTTTCTGAAACACTGACACACAGGGACCACCCAGCAAGTGCTACCTTTTATTATTTGGTTTCAAATATATATTTGCAAATGTTACACATATATGCAACCAAGAACAAGATTTTGAATAAATATCGGTATCTTGGCATTTATATGGTTCAAGCCATAAGGGCAGAGAGAGAAGTCCCATTCATAAAGTAGTTCAATATAATTTAAAAGAAAAGTATCGCTTCACTGAAACCAAATGAAAATCAAACAAAAAATAATTTCCAACGTGTACTGGGAAAACCTTGGCAAGGTGAGCAAGGTCATTGCCAGCAGAGAGACAGTGTCACCTCCGGTTTGGATTAAACTAAAAGAGCCAAGGGAAAGATCTGCCAATGAGCCCACCATGAAGGAACATAAAACCACCTGCAATATCCATTCTAGCATCTGTCCCTGGGAAGTGCCAAGCCTCCTCCCCCACACCACCCAGCTGGCCTCTTGCACACAGAGCAGTTCTACAGGCCATCATTTTTGTAATTCATTGTAGCCGGGCCTCTTACATTTGATTGTCCTAGACGTATTCTGTGAATCCCGACACAGAAACTCACTCTCCTTTCATGCCACAATGGATGCTGTACGTGTTTCTGCCTCTAATTCAATGCCTGCCAAAACCACAGACTGATCCATGGATTCAATCACTGAACACATTCAATGTCCCCCAAATCTATCCTCAGTGCTATCCTGAAGAAAATGATGGACATTAGGTTTGTCATCCACTCATTGGCCATTTTCAAATATGGATCAAATTAGAGGAGGAACAATGTATTATGTTTCAGGGAATAATGCAGCTACAAGGGTTTTGTTGAGACAATGAGAAGGTCACAATGAACTCAGAGGAATCATGACATTTGTGAATTTCCATGTCTATGACAGAATAATGGTGTTGCATACTTTATATAGCTTTTAGGAAGAGCAAATGTTTTAGTAAATGTGAAGTGCTTAGATAAGTTTCTCAAAGTCTTAAATATATCATAACTTTTAATAAAGTAGTAATCACAGGACTAAGAACAATATGGTAACAGCTATGTTGAAAGCAATAGACCACCCAGGTGACACCATGTTGCAACTAACATATGTTAGTAATTTAGAGAAGGATCATTAGACAATTTCTCTGGTTTCACTGGATTTACATGTTGTAGGAAAAAAGGGTCAAAAGCAATAGTAGAAATCCACTTCAGAATGAAACATGATAAAAAGTAGCTAAAACTGATGAGAGTTTAGAAAAATAGAAAAGGCAGAATGTGAGAGGCCCTAAAACTACATACGTATCAACTAGCCTAATTCAAGAAGTAATAAAATAGGGCAAATATTCAAAAACACATTAGCAACAATCATGATGTATAGCTCTTCTGTATTTTTGAACAAAGTATGAAAATGTCAGAAGGAATTCATTTTTGTACAATTGTCTTGACAATAAAAATAACCTAATACATATAAACTAATTTAATTCATCCAGAACTCCAATAATTCTGTATGATAGAATCTCTTGTTATGTTCTGAAACTACAATACAGAATTATTAAGAAGTCCTGTCAGAAGCCATGATATGATAAGCTAATAACTAGCAGGTGATCTTCCTGAGATGGCCTGCTTCAGATTATTGTATAATTTGCAGCAGGTTCGTTCTTATAAGGCCATAGGAGAATCCATATCAGGAAAGATTCCTGCTATGAACATGCTTCTTCTGTTATTATAAAATATATATAACAACTAGGTATGAGCCCACCCTTTTGGAGCAGATCTCTGCAGATCTATGAAGATGTACTGTCTCGTAGTGATGCTATATAGACAAATAGATGATTTCTTAAATCTTAATGCTGATCCTATAAGAATTCTTAAAATTATATCAGTGATTATTAAGCCCTTTGATAGTGGGACTGCTATTAGATCCTTTTATGATAATCAAAACTGCAGAGAGAACTCTGCTAGTCTCCCAAGTGTCACCAGTGAACTGCTCTAAGATAGTAACCAGACTTCCTCCTACTCAGAGCACATTCGAAGAGGTTGTAAAACAATTAACCAAAGGTCATAAAAAGGGAACTAACGATTTATTATAGGTGCTAGGACAGAGGATAAAATATTGACTGGGTTTATCTATACAAAACTTCACTAACACCTTAGTTATGGTTTTAAACCTTCAGGGATCCTGTAGAGCTGAGACAGGTGACAGATGTTTAGCCAGATAGTCACTCCTAATGGACATGCACGTGAACATTCTCTGTTGTAATCTTCTATTTCAATTTATGATTTGATTTTTTGTGTGTGAACTTGTGATGTACTTTGTAACATGTAATCAAGTATTCTGAAAGATGTATAAGGACAAAGAGAAGAATTTGTTCCCTTAGAAGGATTTTTATTTTTCCTTTTTCTCTTAGAATTTTTTTCTTTTACTAGAATTTTTGCCTTTCCCTGATTTGAGAAGAATTTTTCCCTTTCCCCACTTAGTATCTTTCTGATTCCCCCCTTTTTTTCTTAGAGAGCTTTAATAGGAAGCTTTTTACAACTTAGTAATAAATTCTATAATCACTTTTTAAAGTGTCACTTTTTCTTTCTGAGACTTCCTACTAGCAGGCTGAAAGTTAGGGCTGGGCAGTTCTGCTGAGACAGAACAAAGGCCTTTGACTTAATCCTTTACTGCTTGTGGAAGAGGTCCTTAGGGCCAGAAACTGCAGTTTCTGGCCTCAGAGGATCACAGAAGGCAGTTCAGCTACAGTAGCATCGTAACCTAGACTTAGATAAGTAAACTTTTATTATTATACAGCGATCCTAAATATATCGTAAGACAAAACCTTACCCCCGAATCTCGTAAGACAAAGTCTTAACCTCGGCCCCTCCTCGGACGCTCTTCCCCCCTCCTCTGCCTCAAGAAGAACCGACCAGAAAGAAGCCCTCGCGGGGGCTGGTCCCCAGCAAAGTACTTTGCTGAAAATCTCATAGCTGCAAAGTGACTTTTGATTACAAAGGAAAGAAAATGGAAGATGAGAAAGGAATTTCGCATCTTGAATTTGTTTCCAGTCTTCCCTTTAATCTTCCCCACTGTAGTGCCTTCCAAATATAAACTCGAAGACATCCATAAAAACTTGAACACTTAATAGACAAGGGAGAGATAAAGTATGGAATATGTTCACAGAACCAGCATCAGGGCATCAGGTTAATCATTCTGGAATGCGACTGTGCAATGCTTCGGTGAAAAGATTCTGACCTAGGAAAGAAATGTTTATCACTCTGGCTGAAATCACTTCTAGGGGAACTGTGACAGTGATAATTCTCTTTCAGCACTAAAGTTGTTAACTCTGCAAAACATGCTTTCTCGTGTTTATTGTTTCAGTGTTGCTCTGGCCTTTTTAATATTAGTGATTTAATATTAATCATTAAATTTTATGCAGCATAGTTAATACTTGAGTAAAGACTTTATTTGACACTGCGGAATGGGAGAAATGGGTATGGTACTGGATGCAGAGAAACAGGAACTCCAGCTCCTCCATGTCTTGGATTCTACCTCTACTACTTAATGTGAGCAGCTTCCTTGTTGTATTCTTCAGTCACAATACTCTGCCCCATCACATGCCTGAGGGCAATTCAGCCAGCTGACCAAGAACAGAATCTTTAAAACCATGGACCTAAATAAAAGCTTCCTTCCTTGTTCGCTCAGCTGTTTTTGTCAGGTTGGTACAGCCCTGTGCTATGCATGCTTCCTCAGAAGAAACAGAGTAGAACCTGGCTAGGTTTTCTGAAGCGTGTAAGAACATATTTCTTTTACTTCAACAGGTTAGTCACAGAGGAAAAGCATAAATTAGAGAAGCACTCCTGGAGAACAGGCCGTTTGGGGATGATTCAAGTGAATAGGTTGCATGTGGCCCCAGTATCAGACTTTCAGTGACTTTTAGGAAAGAAAAAAACAAAAACAAAAACAAAACAAAACAAAAAAAAAAAAAAAACAAGAACCACGTTCTTGGTTTTGTCATTTGAAATAAACATTATGGAGATAGTGCATGATGCTTCCTGTACACATCTGAAGTTGAAGATCAGAGAGGCACTTATCCTCTGAGGCAGGCAGGAAACCATTTGACCCACTGTGGGCTTCTCCCCAGCGACTTGCATATATACTGCTAGAGAAATATTAAGGAAAAGCAAGCACAATCTAAAATTATAAGCAATTTGGGGCATCTTAAAAGGCTTGGGAGATGGGAAACAAGAAATCAAAGGGAGAATGTACACTAGAGATAAAAAATGTCCGTTGAAATATACTACACAGGAAAATACAGTTTGTGAGACTGTGTCCTAGCAGGAGAATCTACTGGAAGATGCTTCTCTATATTTATCGTTTGAGCACAACTCAACCAGGGCTTTTATCAAATCTCCAGCTATTGATAATGAACAGTGCAAGGTTTGAATGTCAGCTTTATAAATACCTGATTGTATGGGCTTGGGGAAGTTAATTTATATTTCTAAATCTTTTCCCCCAAATGTGTGATAAAATGAGTGTTGCCTAAGAGTTTTAATCAGGATCTCAGGATAAAAAATACAGAGGAGTGCACAGGAGACAAACAAAAAAGAAAACATAAACTTGAAAAGAAAACTTGCATCAGGCATTAAAGAAGGTATATTATAGTAATGGAAACCCAGATAAAATCATAACTGAGAGGAGAGGCAGTGGTGATAGGCATTCTACTGGTGGCTTACTCAACAAGTCTTATAGAGGCAAAAACTGGAGTCATGAAATCAATCAGTCAGAGCCACAAACCCATTTTCATTCTCCAGAATATAAACAGAGCCCACTACAGTACAAATAACTCTTTGATAATCCAAGAAGAAAGGATATCGTGCTTTGTGTTTAATGATAGGAATACTGGAAAATTCTATCCAAAGCATGAAATATCTTATACAATAAATAAGCAGTCCAACTCTATTTATTATTTAGATACATTTTCAACACTAACAAATTCTGTGACTCTGTTCCCCTAGATAACCAGTTTCCTTAACTTGTTTTTTCATAATAAAAGGAATAAAGAATGGGTAGTAGGAAGATACAAAGATGTTAACAAAGGGGAGAGACCCAAGCATAGTGCTGTTTTGATATTCTTCTATCAAGAAACCCAGTGTCTGTCTATTTTACACAACTGCAACCCTACATTCTTCATACATGTTCAATCAGTGTCCCACTGAGATCACAGCACTTCTTCTGCTACACTATACTCTGCTTGCTAAATATTCCTGATTGCTGGATATATTTTTGTTAAGAATGGAAACCGATATTTTGGTGGTGCATTATTTTTCAATAGGTTAATTTTTTGCTTGAATTATAGTTTTATTTCTTAAAAAGGTATGCAGTAGTTGTTCAAACACTAAAAAAAAAACCATTATTAATCCTCATTAATCTAAAAGCAAAAGATAATTATCTCTGTGTTACAATGGCAAAACCCAGACTGACAGATGCAGAAATAAATTGCTAAGCCCACACAGCTAAATGATCAACTAGTATTGGACCCCCGACCCAGGAGTTTGTGCCTCTGCACAGCCATTCAGATAGGATCGTATGGGTAGAAATACAATGAGCATTCGTTCGTTCTCATATGGCCTATTTGACATGTGTCAATGGTCAAACTTATCAGTAGTATTTTGCTTAAGAGGTGAATTTTTTTTTAATTTCTAAGCATAGTTAATAGTGGATAAGAGACCAGATAGTAATCTCGCCATAGAATTCTTTGTAATTTTCAATTTTTAGTGCATTCCAAATACATAAATATATTAGATTTTGCTTCATTCAGTAAGCCTTACCTATAGAACTGGCCTCAGAACATATTTCTGACTAATATATTAACTAAGTCTGCTGCTTCACAGTGATAGATGACAGCCATAAATCAGCAAGGCTATAACACCATTTTTGTAGCATTAGCCAAAACAGGCAAACAAACAAGCATACCTCTACAGAAGCCATCTATAATTTAACAATTAAATGAAAAAATTAGACCTTATGCCAGAGGACAGTCACTGCTATCTTGGAAACTTAGCACTAAATGTGTCGATTCGGTTGATACTTCAGTACTAAACCTTTTCACGCTTAGATGTATATCCAGTTTCTGTATTTTAATGTAAGTCTTATTACTTTCTACCAGAAAGTAGAAAAGGAGATTGGCTGGAGAAGAAAACCTGTACTGGGTCTGCAGCGCGACCAGAATTAAGAATCGGCAAAGATTCGGAGGCAAGCCCTGAGGGGGGAGAAGTGGATTGGGAATTACACAAAGAAAGTCTAAAGATCCTACCAAAAGCATAGGATGGAGTTAAGAAAGTTTGCAAGTCATATAGCATCCTTTGCACTTTTATAATATATTTCTGTCTCCTCACTAGCCTCTAAGACCTTTAATGTCAAGGAGGAGATCTTGCTTACGGTGAAATTGTTACCATTGCTTTCAATCCTTGGGACTTATTAGATCCATGCAGTAAATATTTGAAGATCTGAACTGAATAAGGAATAAATGAATTGAGTAACACAGGCTGGAAGTTGACTGGACAAAATACTTCGGTACAGATTTGGACTGATAATAACCAAGTTGTTATCCTAAAACTCTGGAGCCCTGTAATAGACTTGTGTATTGTGAACTGAAGGGAAACACTTCATCGTTTGATCTTCCTCTTATATCTTCTTTCCTCCTGATTCCCCCCCACACGTCTCCTTTCCACCCTTCCTTTCACCTTCCCTTGTTTTCTTCTAATATAAAGAAATTATAAGCCATAGGATGATACAAATTTATTGATGAACAAAGTGTATTTTAATGAGAGTTACTCTACTTGATTTCCTAACACTGAAGATGGACCTTATGCCTTCCTGCCAAATGTCTTGTATTTTAAGGTGTTTGTATGATTTTCCACGTCTAAGGGAAGCATAAATGAAGTCTCACATTTGATTCTTTTTAAACTCTAATGACGTCCAGTTCAAAAGTAGATGTAACTATAGTTTATAATCAAAATTTTTTCTTTATAAATTCAAACAAAAAATTCATAGGTGGATTCTAAGAGTTTTTAATGAGATTAAGACTATCATTGAAATATTAAAATCTTAGAAACAAATACCATGTATACCATCTTCATTGGACTCTCATTTAAAAAAAGATCATTAGGCAAGTCAGGACTCTTAGAACGTCTCTAGCACATACTCTATATGAATGCTTTTGTAACAGTAAGATATACATCTTAAAAACTTGTCACTTTACCAAGACTATGCCTGATGCACAATACCTAAAAGTGGTAGCATTTGTCTTTAAAATGTTTTTCTCTGTCAGCAAATGTACATAAAAGATAACGGGTTGCACCATTTCAAGTACTATATGTAAGTTAAAATATTCACAAGTAAGCAGCTTTTAAACTCCACTTACAAATAGCTGTGTGGCAAAGTCTCTGAGCATTTTTGGCATTTTTGTAACTGTTTTTATGTAGTAACTGTGAGAGTGTAAATGATTCACAGCTTAAATGAAAAATTAAACTATGAAACACTGGTGCCCATTCATAAAATAAAACTCTAGTGACGTGATAAGAGTGATCCTGTTGTATATTTATGATGCCATCAGTAGCTACTTGTCCTGAGGACATTTTTAGATTCCCCAAGCCTTTGTTGTCAGAGAGGCCAAATACAAAGAGTAACTGAAACTATTAGTCTGTTAATGGAGACTTACTCAGTGTTAAGCCACACAAAAAACAATTTTATTTTATTAACAAAACAGGATTCTTTACTAACTTTACTTTTGAAACACATGCTTAGAACAGGTAATTTCAACATCGTTAAAAAAAAAACAAGCAAACAGAAAAAGGACAAACTAAGAAAATTATAGATTTCCTGAACACCTAGAGATCAATGTTGTAAGTACCTGGAAGATACTAATGCAGGCAAAAAATCAATATGGCTCTACGAGGGACATTTCTTGTTGGATTAATCTAACATCCTCTGTGCCAGAGTGACAGACCGTGTACATCTGTCAGAAGTCAAAGTCCTAGTATAGTCTGAGTTAGGGGAGGGCCTCTTTTATTCTGAACCATATCAGTGCTTTTGAAAATCCCTTTAGTAGCCTTATAGAGAGTTCACACTACAGGAGAATATCCTTCTACTAGTAGTCAGAAAGATCTGCCACTTAATGAACATTTGCTTCCTCAGATATCTTTATCTTATAACTGCAACATGTTCTTTGCTATTTTCTACACAGGTCTAACGTTAATTTCACAGCTTCATTAACAACCAATTTTCTATGTCTATCAGAATAGACTCAATCTCTCATGAAGTAGATTGGCAAAAGTATATGCAGCTTAACAGAACACAGTGTTGATCAAAGGGAAAGAACCATGCATGAGTGGATATCAAAAGATTAAGTGAAAGCAGAACCAGGAACTGTTGACCTTTACTGACAAGCTGCCACCAACAGGAATATGAGGAAGATGTCTTGGCACATTCAAAGGCTAAATATCAAGGGTGTACACTCATCCTCCAAAATTTATGTAATTTGGTGAATCTCAGCACCCAGAAGAGCTTTGAGATAATGCTGACAAAACCTTATCATTTTGCTACATAGAGACAGAGGCATAGGAATTATCTGCGAACCTCTAAACAAAATCATTCGGATTTCTAGGATGAAATATCTGGCATTTTAAGACATAACAAAACTTTAAGCTTAAAAAAATCAAATAAAACAAAATGTACAAATATGACTTAGGATCTTAGGATAAAATGTTTAATGTCCCCTGTGTTTTCCAGACACAACACAGCAGGCACACATAGGAACTCACAGAGATAGTGGCAGTTTGGACAAGTCTAAAACAAGATCAGTCTGACAAAAAAATCCCAGCGCCAAGAAGTGGGCTCAAAGTCTCAGCCCTAGCTAGGAAGCTATTAGCTGCTAGGGAAGGGAAAAGTCAGTTTCTTCTAAAACTTAACACTGAGTAGATCAATGACACTCCAGCACAGGGCTTATTATGGTCAAGAGTAGTTGGCCAATACAAATCAGGTTTTGTTTTGTTTTGTTTTGGGGGGGGGGTGGTTAGAGTCTTTTAAGGTAAAGAATATGAAATAGGGTAAATAGGAAGGTGGGGGAGGATCTGGTGGGAGCTGGAGGATTGAAACTCATTGTATAAAACTATCAAAAAATAAATAAAAACATTTTAGAGAGTCTGTACTTGAGAATTAAAATACCAGAAAAATAAATGGGATTTCCACCAGAAAAGTAAATTAAGAGATGAAGAATCAGGTTTAAATGCACCTTATTTCATATTTAATTAAATTTATAAAATACATAAAATGAAGTACAAATGTACTACTGAAAATAAAACTTTTACATGAATACTTAAACTATTTAAAACTGCTAGTATTTAAAGAATAATTTTGTTTACATTTAAAACTATTCTAAAGAACATGTATTGTAACACAAAAAAACAATTTAAGTTTTATGACTTACACATCACTCTAAAATCAGTCGAATATTTCAAGTTCAGTTGTCATCACTATCCTTATATTGAGGGATTTTATATTCTAAATAACCTAATTAACTTTTATTGTATCTTAAGGCCATGATAAGCTCTTGTTCATCCTATAAGCATGAACCACAAGTATACTACACACAAGAAGGAAACTAAAATGACTCAGCCCAGAAAAAGATGTTACCCTATGATTCTTTGTTACTAAGGCTCTTTTGTTTCAAATGTTACTGTATATGAGTCCTTGTTTCTATGGCAATGCCTAGCTCTCTTATTGAAGCTTTGTTACTGTCAATATAAACCTGAATATTTCATCTCTTTTATATTTCGGGGGGTTTTATGCAAACCACACTCTGCAAATAGGTTAAGAAAATATCGTGATAGTTTATATTAAGACATGCTTCCTTGCTGCAAGATATTCCCTCAAGCATTGTTTAGTATCTTTGTTTCTTTGCCTATGTAAAGCAGTATGCTTGGAGAAAGTATCTTAGGTGTTCTCCCGAATTGTGAGGGTCACATAATAATGTCGGTCATGTCCGAATTCTGCTGGCCTCTGCCTCCTGAGTGCTGGAATAAAAGGCATCCACTGCCACACCCACCACCACCAGCTATACAGGAAAACATTTTTTTTTAAATTTATTTATTCTTCTCTCGGATGTTACATTGGACCCCAGTTTCTCCTCCCTCATCTACTCCCAGTCCTTTCCCTCCATCTGCAACCTCCTCCCCGATCTGCTTCTCCTCCATTTCACTTCAGAAAAGGGCAGGCTGCCCATGAATATGAGTCAATCATGACATATCAAGTTCTGTTAAGACTAGGCACCTTCCTTTGTATTAATTAAGACTGAAAAAGGAAACCCAGTATGAGGGTCCTAAAAGGGTCTGAATAGCTAACAAAAGGGTCAGAGACAGCTCCTGCTGTCGTTTTTTGGAGTCCCACAAGACCAAACAGCACAATTGTAACATGGACAGACAGCCTAGGTCAGACCAGTGCAGGCTCCCTGGTTGTTGGTTTGGTCTCTGTGAACCCAGATGAAGCCAGGTTAGTGATTCCATGAGTTATCTTGTGCTCTCCTATAAGATGTACTGTGATAAAAGTGGCACAGAAATTGTGAGAGTGGCCAAACAATGCCTGTTTTAGCTTGAGACCATTGCCACAAGATAAAGTCCACAGTTCACAGTACATGGAGGGCCAGAACCCAGAGGCTAGATACCCTCAGAGACCTAGGATGGAAGTACAATACTTCTCCCGACCCCTGAAAAAAAATTCAATGGAATGATAGTTTGTTATACTCATAGACTTGTGCCTAGTCTAATTGTCATCAGAAAGGCTTCACCAGCAACTAATAACATAGGGAGAAACTCACAGGAAGACGAAGGTAGAGCTTGTGGAATCCTCCAGAATAGAGGGTGGAAGGATTGGAGGAGACAGAGTGGTCATGTACAGGAAATCTTAAATCTTTCAATTCTATGTCACCGTGTCAACACTATAATACTCTCTTTGTATTACACAGGGATTTCTGGTCAAATACTGGAACACAGGGAAAGGTATCACCTCAAAATTGTTCCTTTCACTTCCATCAACCTATGGAACCCTGAAATATATTCATTCATATTTCTTCCCCTCTCCCTCCCTGCCTTCTCCTACACTGTCTGCTTCTCTGCTTTTTTTTTTTCTATTCTACAATTTGGAGAAATAAAATTGCTGAAGATATAGTAATGGATCCATTATAAGAATGACGATTTTCAGTAAGCCAAATGAAGCTACTCCAGTTTTATCTCAATAATATTAAACTAAAACATGTTTCTTTTTCTTTTGTACTGAAAAAAATGGTTCATATTTAATATTAATTACAAATACTAAGGAACCATCCTGAAAAGCCAAAAGTGCTACATGGTAATGAGTGGATCACTTTAGAAGTACCTGTTCTCCTCAGCCTACTTGGATGTTGTCCTGGCTGTAAATAGAATATACTGACACATAACTACAGAGAGTCTAGAGACTTGCCGTTACTCAGTATATTTCAAACCCTAAACAGATAAACAGCATGACATTCATGTCCAAACCCACATGTTTAGATTATTTCTTCTCTTAACATAAAAATAAAGATTATAAAGATGATTTATCATAATGGGAAGTCCATTAAAATTGCAATAATATAGAGGGTGGATAACTGAGTGGTACTAGGAAAAGAAAAATGTTGCAATTGATGTACTTCTTCAATAAAAGTCATGTAGCTGTGCCTAATTAGAAAAAGAATAAATACTCATTGCAATAGTCTAAATGGTACGTGAGCCAATTCAACCGAAGAAAGGTTTTATAACTAGAATAATTTGGTTCTACGTAAAACAGGTAATAAATATATGTTTAAAGCTGTCAAGCATAAACTGACACCCAAAGCTCCTGGTGATTCATAGAAGTCTTATGACAACTTAAGCCATGTCTCTCCCCTCAATGAGAAGGAAACAATCAAGAAAGCCTAGTAACAGAAGAAAGAATCAAAGGATCATAATTGTTACAAATCCCACTTGTAAATGTTTTCTTATATATTTATTGCTATTCCTCTCTCCATATCATATGTGCTAGATTTTTATATTTAGGGACAACTAGATATACAAGGTTTCCTCTAACCTCACCTAACACATATCCTGAGTCAAAGGAAGATGGACATTTGAGAACAAAGAGGAAATATACCTGATATACTGAAATGGCTCTTAAAAATTGAATGCCTGTCCTCGAGCTTAATAGCATTCTTTCTAAGGAATTAAGGAAGCCATGCCACTTCTGATGCACCATATGAATGGAGTATGCGGAACGCATGTATATCAGTCCTGCGTACTTTCCATTGTGTAAGAAACAACGGATAATTTAAAAACAAATTCACAGACAACAACCACTTCTCCCTTTCAGAGTGTCGGTGAAACGAGTGGTAAGTGGAATTAATAATAGGTAATTAGTATAACAGTTACTTAAGATGACCATGAAATTATAATTTAGATCTTCTGTCACATGCCAGGAAGAAGGTTTAAAAAAGGTGTGGAAAGGGTACATTAAGATCTGCTAGCTGGTTACGGATTTTTATCTCTCAAGCCTGGCTTGCTAATTAGTATGATGTTTCGCTTAAACACTGAAATGTGTGTGACCAAAACATTGTCACAATACTTCATTTAGGTGCTTACTGTCGGTAAAAGCAACTCTCTGCGTTGAGATAGTCTGTCTTCGTAGAATATGTCAACATAGTGAGAGAAAGGGAAAACACAGTATGTGAACTGTTCACAAAAATTCATTCACGCTGGATGTAATTATAATGTGACAACTGCCTTGTTAGAAGAAGGGAATAGAATGAGGGTATAACGTGGACCTGCTTACAGTATACACTGGACTTAATTTAGTGTAGGGCAGACAGGGTGTGAGAAAACGGAGAGAGGACTACAGGATGAACACAGCTACCCACTTGATTAGCATTTTAATTAAAAAATGATCAGCTATTTGTTTACTTCCTTGCTTACCAAACAAGGTCATCTTGTAGTACAAATGCAAGGCCCTTATTCTCTTTACATTAAAAACAAAAAGGATACAACATGGATAGAATAAGAATTATATCTCAGATCAAAAAGTGAATTTTCATTTTCTTGTGGTCCAAGCTGGCAGTTACATTCTGCTCGTTGACAAGTACGATATTGCTTCCATACTGATGTAATCTCAGCTTAAGCCCAATATTTCATGAATGTTTCTCATTTCTACCCAAGATTTAGAGATATCAACAGTAAACACATCATGCTTTTATGGAGGTTTTCCTTCCCCTCTGACACACCATTTTAGTGATACATTTTATTACATTAATAGACTTCTACTGGTTCCTTTTTCTGCAAGGCTGAAGCAATACTTAGCTATTTCCAGAGAAATCACACTCTTTATTACTTGTAGAAAATGTGGGGTATTATGCCACAAAAATGAAACTACTTTGCTTTTAGTAATAAGCAATATGTTAATGACGCAGCTCGGAGCCCAGCAAAATAATGTCAAAGTAATCTGCAATCTGCCCAGAAAAAATGAAATGTCAGCCAATTCCACCAAATGCAAATGATTGTGCTGTTCGAGTACATGGCTTATAAATCTGCTGGTTTCAAGTAAGAATGAAACGGAAAGAAAAATCAAAAGCCTTGGAAAGAATCAATGTAGCGGTGATCTTTTGTTCTTCCTCAGAGGGAAACACTGAGATTCTGTGGATGATTTTTAATTGCTGAATTATTTTGCTTTGTTCTTAATGCACTTACAGTAATTATTTAGTAGCTCAAAGATACACCACTGTATTTTAGGGTTTATAGAATAATTTGATTCAAAAGATTTTCTTTTTACACAAAGAGAGAAAGTCTCAGACTTTAATTTTAAAAAATTCTTACAACTAAAGCGAGTAAATAAGACTTAGTACATAAAGTCCTCTATGTCAACACTCAAAGGAATTCCAGATTGCAATTGGACTACATGTTACTTACAAGTAAAATAGTTAGAAAATAAAATTTATAAAAAGTGTTTCTTTTACTCATAGGGAGGATCATCTGGGTTGACTTCAGAACCATTTAACATCACATCAAAATGAAAATTTAATATTTTCAGGAAGGTAAACAGACTGCTATATAAGAGAAAGGACTTATTTAAGATGTGTTTTGCTTTCTTAGAAATTCAGGTACAGCAAATAGGTTTGCAGAAAAAAAGTTTTGTTTTAGAAGTATACACAGAAAATATTCAATAGAGCTCCTGAATATAAACAATATACAATAAATCTATGAACTGTCATGATAAGTAGAAAATTCAAAACTGCAAAAACCTTTTTGTTGAGAATGTTTTGTAAAAGTAGAAATATTGCTGAATTTTGAGAAGTATGTTAGTAAAAACTTCAAACTTGATTGCCATCACTGCATCAATTTTTTTTACTCCAAGTACCTTTTTAAACATTTTTATTTAAATAGTTTAGCATACAATATATTTTGATTCTATTCTTTCTCATTCCTCAAATCTTCCCGGATCATCCCCTCTTCTCTCACCTTCCCACCAACTTCCTGTCTCTCTTAAAAGATTAGGAAAAAAATCAATAAAAAATGAAAACAGTCAAGCAAACAATCAAATATGTAAGACAAAAAATTTTACTAGAACAAAAAGCTCCCTAAGATTGGGGGTGAGGATCAGGTACAGGAAGCACTGAGGGAGAGAGTACTGAGAGAGACAACTGGCATCAGGGAGGGATGGACATCTCTGGAACAGGCTAGAAATCCAGGGCAATATAAATTCCCAGGAAACCGAGAATGACTCTAGCTTAGCCTCCTAACAAATGGGTAATATGGAACCCGAACCCACCATCTGCTGTAACCAGGCCAGGTTTCCAGTAAAGAGATTGTGACACCAGCCCGCACGAAAAACTCCAACCCACAATTTGTCCTGTCCAAAAGATGTCCACAAATGAGATCCTCGTCGGAGAGGCTTCACCCAGAAACTAATGGCAACCGATGTGGAGATCCACAAACAAACATGTCAAGCTTGGGAAATCCAGTGGAAGAGGGGAAGAACGATTGTAGGAGCCCGAGGAGTCAAAGGAGACCGCAAGAAAACCAACAGAATCAACTAACCTGAGCCTACAGGGCCGCACTAACACTGAACTGTCAACCGGGGAGCATGCTTGCATGCATGGAACTGACTTGGCCCTCTGCACATATGTAACAGTTGTGTAGCTTGGTCTTCTCACTCCTATCAATGGGAGCAGGGGCTGTGTCTGTCTCTGTATCTTTTGCCTGCCTTTGGAACCCTTTCCTCCTACTGGCTTGCCTCTTCTAGCCTTACTAGGAAAGGAGGTGCATAGTCTTACTGAAAACTAGATATGCCAAGGCTGGTTGATGTCCACAGGAAGCCTGATTTTCTCTGAAGAGAAGGAAAGGAGAAGTGGATAAGTATAAGGAAGGAAGAGGGGAGAAAATTAGGAGGAGAAGAGGGAGGAAAAACTAAAGTTGGAATAGAAAGTAATTTTAAAATTAATTAATTGATTAATTAATTAATTCAAAGAACATACTCTGATTTTTTTGGCCAAACGCTACTAGGATATCCTGGAGTGTGGTTGATAGAGTTGATATACTTACTGACACTCCATTGAGAGAGAAAAACGAACAAACAAACAAAAACAAAACCAACCAACAAGAAGACCCATACTGTACAATGTGTGGAGTGAAAGACTGGAGTATTCAGCCCTAAATGGGATGTTTTCATCAATCCTACAGAAACCCCAAGGCTTAGAGAGCTATGTGGAAAGATTGTAAAGGTCTGAGGTGATGGACGATTCTAAGGAACAGTATTTTTTCAGACACAACATGGCTGATGCACATGTGAAGTCACAGAGACTATGACATCATCCACAGAGACTATGAGGGCAGGTTCAAGTTCAAACAAGACAACATCCTGGCACTGAGAAGGAGAGGTAGTCTCTAAGTCCTGGCCCTAGCCAAGAAGCTATTTGTAGTTCATATCTTTTGGGAAGGGGAAAATCAGTTTTCTCTAACAGCTTCTACTTCTAATTAGCTCACCATCACTCTCTTAGAAAGTGAAGGAGCCATTTTTATAACCTTAGCCAAGATACTGTATCTTTGTAAGAAATGAATCATTTAACTGGAAATTAATTCCTCTTCATGCCCATGAGGAAAGAAAACATGAAAGAAAAGACAACAGATGATAGGATGATATCTTCAAACGTTGGCGAGGACAAATGCAAAACAAATCCAGAAAAGCCAGAAAGCAATTGTAAATTCCAGTAGATATTCAGAGACTGTGATTAACCATGCAGGCAAATTTTAATTTCTTCGTAATGAAAATGAATGGTGCCATAGCTGTCATTTAGTAAATCACTAAGCTCTTTCAGTTAGGTAATGACACTCAAATCCAGAGCATCTCTGACATCATCTTTATAGGGACCCGCCAAGCTGAATGAATGGCCTATCAGCACAGGTAGGATACAAGGCAAGACAGTCTCACGTGAACACACCCCCCATTCTGCTACTCGGAAAGACCGTTTATAAAACTCAAGAAGACTTGCCTTCTCTAAACAGTTATGGGAATTGAAAATCCTATCCTACGCTTTATACTACCTTTAATGATACTGTTCTAACAAATGAGAAATACCATTCTTTCTTTCCAACTGGAACTACCCCTCTAGTAATGTCATATCACATGGTCTGCCTCTCTGCCAATGGCGTGCCAGCAATGCTGGAGGAGGCAGGGCAAAGTCAGCCTGCTTTTCTCTTTAGGGCATGAGACTCTGCTACATGCCAGACTTGAAGGAGAAAGATGTGGAACAAAGTCTGTGGCTCCTCTCCTCTCTTGGGCACCTAGGCAGCACCCACTGGCATACCTCCAGAGAAAGTTAGAAACAGGTTCCGTGGTCCCCTGGGAGTCTCTGTGCACCAGTCAGAGATGGGGAAGGAGAGGCTGGGACAAGTGCGATATGGTCTGACAAGGAGTGAGTGCCTGGGTACCAGAGGGGCTAGAGGAGAAAAAGTCCTTTGTGAGAGTCTTAGGTGCAGATCCTTCAGGTGAAGACCTTCCCCTTTGCTATCATTAATGAAGCAGTTCTCTGAGATAGCCCTTGCTTGTTCATATTGCTTTGTTTGGTAAAGGATATGAACACATACACGTTATTTGGGGTGAACCAGGGATTATATAACTGTTGGGAGAAGGAATACCTAGGAAGGGAAAGTCATAGGCTGCAGCCTCAAGGCTATACCTGACTGACTGCCGATGGTCCTCTCAGTGGTCACAGAGTAGGAACAGAGACAGGAAGGAGGCAGCTCTACTCCCGTCATTCTCTAATTTCCAAGTAAACGGTTTTCCAATTGCTGTCTTTATATAAAACAGTACCGTTTCTTTCTGAACTTCCCGAAAGACGAATACTTGTGCTTTAATATTTGTATTGTGTAGACAATTGTTTTTCTTGGAGATGTTCTCATGTTTCATATCTAGGCACAGGCAATCCAAACAAAGCATATCCTTCAAAAGGACATTTCATTTTCTGAGGAGAATTTTATTAAAGCACTCACCTCAGTAAAGTGCTCACTGTAGCATGCAAAGTCCTCTCTAATGTGGCCTGAAGTTAGTTCCCCAGTATGGTAACAAATGAGCATTGCTAAAAGGTAAGGATGAGGACACACTGTGTTAATGTTTTCATAGAAAAGTAGGTTACACATAGGTGCCTAAGTGTTTAGTCTTTTAGGAATTAACTTTCTTTCTTTTGTCCTTTCCATTGTTCTTTAGCTCGCATTGATACTTAACTTATTCTACACAGCTGTATGTAAGTATAAGGAACATGCAAACAAACAAACAAACAAAAAAACTCACAAGAAAATTTCCCTCTTTACCTTCACCTTTAGCTGTCATGTGCTAGAACACATTTATCACTCATAAGCCTTTCTGAGTCACTCAAGCTTTTGTTATAATGATACTGAACACATCCCTTATATACAAGCCTTTTATGGTCTTGAAACTGGAGCATATTCCTTACAGCCAAACCTTTCATTGTCATGATGCTAGAATACATCCCTTACATACAAGCCTTTCTTTGTCATAGCAGGAGAGCTCATTTCATACAGTCAAGCCATTTATTGTGATGACACTAGAACACATGCTTTACATACAAACTCTTTCATTGTAGCAGAATTTCCCCCTAATTGATTAAATAATAAAGACAACAAGAAACCAATCACTGGGCAAGGAGGTGGAGCTTCCAGGTGTGGGGAGGAAGGGGGAACACAGGAGAAAGGAAGCTCTTTTTGGACAGACAGATTGGAGTGTAGGCTGGGAGGAGGGGAGCTGTTAGATAGGGTGTCAGAATCCACCTGGATCCACCACCACCGGAAGTGGAATATTGTATGTATTGCTAACATACAATAATTGATGAGTTTAGGATGCTACATTCCGCATCCAGTGATTGTGTTATCTGCTGATTCTACACTAATATTGTCTGGTATTTTCCATTTTGAGGGGACTCAACTGAGCTCCAGGGAAAGGTAATTGCAGCGGAGCATTGTTTTGGCGAGAGTGCACCCCCAGTTAGCTGCAGAATTTTGGCAGTGCGGAGTGGGTTTGGCAGCAGCCAGCCACAAAATCTAGAGCGATTTTGAGCTCTAGAGAGACAGAGCCAGCTTTGGTGGGACAGGCTATGGCAAAAGGGAAATATGCGGTCTCTGGCTATGTGCTTGGCTGGAAACAGACCAAGACCACTGGCCAATGCCTAGCTTATGATAGCAAGGATTGGCTTTGGTTGATTTTTAGTAATTAATGCAACATTTCATTTTCATGGCACTAGAGTACACCCCTTCTACACAAGCTTCTTGCTGTACAGACTCTTTTCTTAGTATTCCATAATCTTGGATCTCCCCATGTGAAAACTAGAGTTCTAAATTTGTTGGCTTTCACATATTCAGTAACTAAACCTGATCCATCATTCTTTTATACCTAGATGTTGTGAACCTGTATCTCTATTCATACCTAAAATTGTTCCATTATAACAGCAAGTAATATTTTCATTTAATTATGTTATTCATGGTATAACACCTCACCTCATAGACATGGGAATGCAGTAATTTAAAACAAAAGGTGAAATTGTAAAAGTCACATTCAAGGATTAAGAGGAGTTACCAAGTGGTACTCATATGAGCTCATTTTAATGATGAAGATAGGATCTTCAGAACAGAAGAAAGAACACGCCAGAGAAAGAAATTAGCAAAATATATAATTAAAAAAACATGTTGAGATTTAAGAGCTATGATATTGTATGGATTGTTGAAATAGCAAAAATATAACAAATGGAATAAGATTGGTAGACAGAGGAAAACATAAGGAGCACCCACCACATCTGAGGGTGTGGCTTGTACTCTGTGTACTTGAGATCTGTTGGATGATATTCAAAGGGAAAATAAAAATTACACTTATATTTTAAAGGTTATCTTGTTCTCTAATTGGATGTGATTAAAACTGGAGGCAGAGAAATACAAGAGTTATTACAGTGTTCTAGTTGATGAGTAGCAGCAGAATAGCATTGAAGAAAGAAGAGTATGAATGTAACAGATACTCATAAAGTGTATCTAGTAAAACAATAGTCGTATTTGTGATGCAAAGAAACGTCAACTCCAATATTTTTGACACTTTGGATAATGGGGCCATTGATTAAGATCCAATTTAGAAAGAGCAAATAGGCTGGACCTGAATGGTCATGGTGAACTCTTTCAGAACCATCTTCTTGATGTTAAGGGAACTTTTCAGAATAATAACTCGTCTGAAATGCAGGAGAGACACAGAGATGCATTTATGTGCAATTAGAGCCCTTAGTAAACCAAGAGTCGATGAGTAGACAGGATCAAGCACAAAAGGGGAGCTCATTTGCAATTATGTAAAACCCCTTGAGTACTTTAGTTCCAAAAGCACCTATTAATTTTTTCAAGATGATGCTCATCTAAATTTTCTTTATCACTTTTCATTTATTTGTATGTATACTGTGTATAAAATGTAAGATGCATTTATAAAATATATACACATAGAATATGTATATATAACTTTCCATGTAACCTTCTAGAGGTTTATATAGAGATAAATATTTTCATAAATTAAACAAACAATACAAATGGATGAAATATAATTTAGTAAATGCTATATTGGGAGTATGCATGATTAAGTGGAATCATAAAGTCATGATGTATTTTAGTTAAGGGAAGATGTTAGACTTCAGAGATTTTTGACATATGTTCATAGTGAATCTATGAAGCATGATAAGATACCCTATTAAACAGAAAACTTAATATTTATAGAAGCAAGTGAAACTTCATACATAGTATGACAAATCAGTACCTCCCTTTTATTTCCTCAGGTATGATAGTACCCATATGAACCTAACATTATATAGTTTCTCCATTTCATCCATTTTATTTTCCTCTCATTTTTTGTCATATAAGCTACATCTTAATAAAGACAAAATAGAATTGTAACTCCTACTTACTGTCTCTCCTAATTTTCACATACCTATCAAAATATGTATCACAATGATTTCTAGCATCTATTATCTGTCTGACTGTATGTCTGTCTATCTGTCTGTCTATCTATCTATCATATATCATCTAGCTAGCTATCATCTATCTATGTATCTATCTATCCATCCAGCTAACTATCATCCAACTATCTATCCATCATCTGTCTATCTATCATCTATATATCTATCACTTATCTATCTATATATCTATCATCTATCTATCTATCTATCTATCATCTAGCTAACTATCGTCTATCTATCTATCCATCTAGCTAACTATCATCTATCTATCCATCATCTATCTATCATCTATATATCTATCACTTATCTATCTATATATCTATCATCTACCTATCTATCATCTATCTATCTACTATCTATCATCTATCTATCTACTATCTATCTATCTATCTATCTATCTATCTATCTATATATCTATCATCTAACTGCCTAAACATGTATATGTGCACCAACAGTGCCTATGGTAACCAGAAAAGAGTGGTGGATCTGTTGAAGCTGGAGCTATAAGAACTTATAAGCCAACTAATGTTGACACTGGACACTGAACTCAGGTCCTCTTGGGAAGCAAGATGCATACTTAACCACTGACATTTTTTCACTATCCATATAACAAAAACATACTCCAAATAATGATTTTCAAAATCCTCATACAGGTATGATGTCTAGCTTTCCTCCGATTCCCAAAAGGTCAGTTACCCAGGCAACTATAGTCATTGCTTTCAAATCTTTAACCAAGAATTCTAGTTTTATTTTTTTTCCAAAATAAAATGTAAATTCCTTTAAGAGAAAATTCTCTTTAAATATTCAACAGTAGTTGGATCAATGATTTGCACATTATAAACATTCAAAACTTGTGTGTGAAATAAATGGTTGAATTAATTAATGTCAAAAATAGATCAGTAGAGAACATTATATCACAAGGGCCATTCAGAATTCAGCATGTTGAAATTATTTGCAAATGCTCAAATAAATTATGTAACTTATCCTAAATTATCTAGTCACTTAATTAGTAACTGTCAATGACAGTACCAGAAAAAAGGGAGAAAAAACTATCAAACAGTAATTTCTCATAAAGCAATAAGAAAGCAAGTAAAAGTGGTGAGCCTTGGGAGAATAAACGGAATTTGAGGGTGCGAATATATTCGTTTATCCATCATTTCTGTAAATGTCAAACAAAATCTTACAAAGTAAACTTACTGATTATGCTCAGGTCTTAGAAATTCTAGATAAAGCAGGAGACATAAATAGAATATGAACTGTATTTTGAGTTTTCCCATCATCAGAAGACCTGCAAACGAACTTTGAAATCAGAAATATACAATGTAAATACGTAATAATGAGTGTTTAATATTAGGGACCTTAAGCACACTTGTTTTAACTAATGAGAAGGAATACTCATCAGTATCCAGGAGGAACCAAGTAGACCTTCTGGACCAACAATCAGACAGAAAGCAAGTCATGGATTTTGCTCTTAATAGACTATATTCTGGCCCATTCATATACAGCCACCCAATTAGACAAGATGGATGAAGCAAAGAAGTGCAGGCAGACAGGAGCCGGATGTAGATCTCTCCTGAGAGACACAGCCAGAATACAGCAAATACAGAGGCAAATGCCAGCAGCAAACCACTGAACTGAGAACAGGACCCCCGTTGAAGGAATCAGAGAAAGAACTGGAAGAGCTTGAAGGGGAACAAGACCCCATATGAACAACAATGCCAAGCAACCAGAGCTTCCAGGGACTAAGCCACTACCTAAAGACTATATACATGGACTGACCCTGGACTCTGACCTCATAGGTAGCAATGAATAGCCTAGTAAGAGCACCAGTTTAAGGGGAAGCCCTGGGTCCTGCTAAGACTGAACCCCCAGTGAACGTGATTTTTGGGGGGAGGGCGGCAATGGGGGGAAGATGGGGAGGGGAACACCCATAAAGAAGGGGAATGGGAGGGGTTAGGGGGATGTTTGCCCGGAAACCGGGAAAGGGAATAACACTCAAAATGTAAATAAGAAATACTCAAGTTAATAAAAAAAAAAATAAAAAAAGAGACTATATTCGTAGATTAGGGCACAACATCGCTAAACTTCATATTTGAGCAAATACACTGTTCCTGAGTGAAAATGATCTCTCCTTTGTTTTGTTTAAATTTCTTTTTTTTTAAATACTTTTATTGAAAGAAGAATTTCTTTCGTATAATGAGATTACAGTTTCTTCATCCCAAATACTTCCAGATCCTTCCCACTTCCCAAGTTACTCAAAATTTTCTCTTTAAAATACAAGGAGGCATCTAAAATTAATAATAAATTAAAATAAAAATCTCATAGCAGAAGAATACTGAAGTGGATACTGAATTTGAAGTGCTACCAAATGTGGAGAGTGAAGAGAAGAGACAGAATGAATTAGGGATTCTCAATCCAGATAGTTAAATAATGATGTAACATTTCTTTTATCTAGAACTTCACAATCAAACTTTACAAAATCCAGTTATGCACACATATACTAATGCTTGATGGTAACAAGTACACAGACATCAAAAATTAAGTAACTTGGTATGTGATTCCCTGCCTCTAGGCATGGGGTCATATCTGACATCCTTCAGAATATGGAATGGGGAAAAAGACATGGCACCCCTATTGGTTGATACATAGCAAAGCAAGGCAAGCTTATGAGAATATGTTCTAAAAACCAGAGAAATGTCCATTAGAACCTTTTCTTCCATATATATAAGCTGTTCAGTCTTTGTTGCATACTAGGACTTTTATGCTAGCAAGCTATCTACAATGATTCTGTTTCAATTTTCCATAACAGTTACCAGAGTCTGGTTATACATAGGAACATGAGAATTTATAATCCAATTCTTCTGAGAAAATGCTGTCTCCTAGGAACCAAGAAAAAGACTGGGTTTTCCCAAGGACAATGGCTGAAGGGATGATTCTATTTAGCCTCTATGCCAATTATTTGTGTAAAAGACTGGGTGCAGGGTAAGATTTCCTGCTTTTATCTTTATCATAGGAATATATTCTCTCCTGCCCTGTGAGTGCTAAGAGAAAAGGTACACAACTCTGAGTTTTCTATAAAATCCTATTCACTTACAAGAAAATGAATTTTCACTAGCTACAGCTTTTCAAGTAGAAGACAGGTGTCAGTCAATGTATTGATAACTAATTACTGAATTTTCCATATTTATGAATAGATAATATCAATAGTTTTTTGTCATGAGTGAAAACAGAAGCTAACCATTACCTATAAAAATATTTATAATTATCAGGGAACTAGGAGTTTTCAATTTACTGACATAAAGTTAAGGTGCTTGTGGAGGAAATAAAGTATGTTCTCAGCTGTTAACATTGCTAAACATTTAGACAAGAGTAATCAGTTACCAGGTGTCCTGCCTTGTCTGGTTCCCCACACTAACTAACCTTCAGAGTCCTAATTTCTCTTGCTGTAAGCATTTTTATTTGCAACACTCTATAATACATTAAATTACTCTGTAATAGAGAAGGAGATTGTGTGCAAACTTGAATATTCTCCCTCACATAACAGTAATTACCCAACAGAGAATATTTCCATGAAGTTGTTAATATAGGTTTCATTTGAAATTGACAGTGTGCCTCTCATATTTTATAAAATAAGTTCTAGAATTCAGGAAAGCATGACTCATCTCAAAAGATGGGCATATAGAAACTGAAGTATGAATGTATGTTCATTATTTCAAGAATTTGCCCATTTAAGACGCTCAAGATTGTTTCTTTAAAGCCCAGTTTCAGAAACTGTACCTTATGGGAAGGACATGCACATGCATGCACACACATGTATAGTAGTAAATATTAAACAAAGAACGACCAACCCATGCTATTGCTGGCACCATTGGGTCACATGGCATCTGCACAGTCTCATTTGGCATCCAGACTCAGCCAACTCTGGCACAGAGGTCTCAAAATGTCTCCACCCGCCTTGCTAAGTTCCCTCAGTGGGTCAATTCCATGCCAGTCCCATACAGAGACCGCCTATCTCAAGGCTCTCTTGCTGTTCACATTCCCAGCATCCCAGTAAAATCAAAACTCTAGAGGCTAGTCATTTATCAATCAGATTTATATCAGTAATTTCTCATTCTACAAAACGCCCACACAGTAAACTCAGAGCCAATTGACATTGATATAACTGTCTACCTAAATAAGACAAATTATTCTATAATAATCCATCTCATAATATATTTATAGCTAGCTATCTGTGGCTAAGTAAAACCACATGGGGATGGGTCATCCTCCTCCATCTCTTCTTCCCCTCTTCTCCTATCTCTCCTACCTTTCAAAAACTCTGCCCTACCTTTCTTTTTCACTGCCCAATCACAGCCCTTGCCTTATCTTGTGCCTGTCCTGACCTGCATATATACATCATCCACACACATGTTATCAGTAAGGGTTTCTGGATACACAAGGGGTATAATCAAGCCAGAATGCAACACGTAATGAATATGAGGAGGGTTCTATCAGTGTTTATCCATGTTTGTATGTTACAGTCTAGCATTTCACTGTACTTCTGGTCCTGAACATACTCTCTGCATATGACATCATGTCACATATTTCCGATCGACATGACTGACATATCTTTGCCCAGATTCAAGATAGCAGTATGGTATGAAATAAAACGTCTACCTAAAAAATCTCTTAATGTTCTCTCTGCAACTTTTCACACCATGCATGTATTAAATTTATATATAATTACAATGCATTGTATTACAATGTTTAAGTTTAAATATTGCTTAAATTACATTTAACAATCATTATATGAACTATATCTTGGGATTAGGATAGCAATTCCAATAGCTGAAGTGACTCTAAACACACATACCATTCTGTACTACATAGAAAATTTTGTTCTTGGTATTGAATATTATAAAATAAACATGTCTTGAATACAATTCTTCAAAGACTTGGAAAGAGAATTTCTCAATTTCATATAGAAAAATAAAAAACCTCAGGATAGCAAACAGTTTAGCTGAAATAACAAACAAAGAAAAGAGAGAACCTGTAGAGAGCATGTCCAGAGGTTAGGCATAGTCCACAGTTCAGGGATGGGGCCGACCACCCTTCGCAAAATTTTAACTCAGAATTGCTCCTGTCTAAAGGAAATGCAAGAACAAGGGGTGAGGCAGAGACTGAGGAGGGGCCATGCAGGGACTGCCACATCTGGAGGTCCATCCCATGTGCAACCACCAAACCCTGACACTTGCTGATGCCGGAAAGTGCTTTCTGACAGGAACCTGATATACATGTCTCCTGAGAGGCTCTGTCAGAGCCTTATGGATGCATATCTGGATGCTTGCAGTCAACCATCCAACTGAGCATGAGAACCCCAATGGAGGAGTTGGGGGAAGGACTGAAGGAGTTGAAGGGGATTGCCACCCCATGGGAGGAACAACGATATCAACCAATCAGATCCCACAGAACTACCAGGGACCAAACCACCATCCAAAGAGTGCACATGGAAGGACCCATGGCTCCAGATGCATATGTAACAGAGGATAGACTTATCTGGCATCACTGGAAGGGGCAGCCCTGGGTCCTGTGAAGGGTTGATGCCCCAGCATAGGGGAATGATAGGGTGGTGGGATGGGAGTAGATGGGTAGATGGGAGAGCATCCTCACCGAGGCAGTGGGAGGGGGTTGGAGTGGGGGTTTTCAGCAGAGAAGTCAGGAGAGGGGTAACATTTGAAATGTAAATAAACAAAATAACCAATAAATAATAAAATTATAGGAGAGGGAAAAATAAATAATTCTTGGGGAAATCACCGTCCATGACCTCAAGCTCTACTACAGAGCAATAGTGATAAAAACCACATGGTATTTGTACAGAGACAGACAGCTTGACCAATGGAATAGAATTGAAGAGCAAGAAATAGAGCCACAGACTTACAGACACTTGATCTTTGACAAAGAAGCCAAAAATATACAAGAGAGAAAGAAAGCATCTTCAATAGAGGTGCTGGTCTAACTAGCAGTCAGTATAGAAAAATGAAAGTAGATCCATATTTGTCAGCTTGCACAAAGCTCAAGTCCAAGTGGATCAAGGACCTTAACATAAAACCAGATACACTAAACCTAATAGAAGAGAAAGTGAGAAAGAGCCTTGAACTCATTGCCACGGGGGGAATTTCCTAAATAGAACTACAATGACTCAGGCTCTAAGATCAAGAATTGATAAATGGGACCTCATAAACTGAAAAAGCTTCTGTAAGGCAAAGGATATAGTCAATACAACAAATCGGCAACTTACAGATTCGGAAAACATCTTCATTAACCTCACATCTGATAGAGGGCTAATATCCAAAATATATAAAGAACTCAAAAAGCTAAAAAAAAATGGTATATAGAACTAAACAGAGAATTCAAAAAAGAGGAATCTTGAATGGCCGAGAAGCATTTAAAGAAATATTTATAGTCCTTAGTGATCATGGAAAAGCAAATCAAAATGACCCTGACATTCCACCTTACACCAATCAGAATGGCTAACAAAAACTCAGGTGACAGCAGATGTTGCTAAGGATGCAGAGAAAGAGGAAAGCTTACCCTTTGCAGGTGGGATTGCAAATTATTAGAACCACTCCAACCCATAAGAAGACCAGCAGGCTCAACTAACCTCGAACCCCTAGATGTCTCAGACACTGAGCCATCAACCAGGCAGCATACACCAGCTGATATGAGGGCCCTGAAATATATACAACCTGGTCCGGCCTCAGTGAGAGAAGACACATCTAACCCTCAACAGACTTGACGCCATAGGGAATAAGGAGGTTTGGTGGGGTGGGGAGGTGGGGACATCCTTTGAAGACTGAGGTGGGGGTAGAGAAGGAATGGGATGAGGAACAGTCATTCAAAGGCAGGCCACGAGGGTGATAATGACTGGACTGTAAAAAAAAATTAAACAATAATAATGATAACAATAATAAATTTCAACCAACTTTGAAAAAATTGACAATGTACATGTATTTAACCAAGAATTAAGTCGTTGCATAACAAAATCTAAGCACCATCCCCTAATCTAATATACCCCCTAAATATGCAAAAATACTTTGGTCTTTTATAAATTGTAAAATTGCAAGTATAAAAAAATTTTAGTTGTCAGGAAATTTTTGATTTATATGCTATTTTATATGCCTACATATAGGGGATAGTGTAAAATTTATCAAAAAGGCATAACAAACTTAGAAAGCTTAAGCCACTATCAGGCAATATCTATAGATATTAGGACTTAAAAGGATCACAAATTTGAGGCTACTCTGCCCTACGTCCTGAGACTTTGCAAATAAATAAAAGAGTAACAAGAAAATACCTAAAAATTGAGGGTGAAATTAACTTAGATCTTGTATATTTCTTCATGAGACACATTGTTCTTTAAATTGACTGTTTCCATTATCTGAAAATAGAATTTGACACTCAAGAAAGTTAAAAGGTTCTAACTTGCTTTCTCCAAGTTTTATACCACCATAATTGCAGAATATCCAAGGGCCCATCTTGGGTACTCGGGTATCTCAGTCTCTGCGACTGATCATAACCATAAGTTTCCAATGTAATATTCACTCTATTTATAATATATATCTGCTATTAACAGAAACTTTTGCTTTCATGAAGATGAGTACATAAGAAAAGGTCATTAAATTGTTTTCTACTGGGGAATCAAGAGAATGGTTAGTACTGTTAAAAGCACTTACTGCTCTTGTGGAGGACCCAGGTTCAATTTCCAGCACCCACGGAACATATTAAGTCTCTCTATAACTCCAGCTCAGTTGATCTGATATATCTTTCTGCTCTTCCTGGGTCCTAGTCATACACATGACACACATACACTATGTGCATGCAAAACATCCCTGTAATTAGTTATAATATGTATGAACTTCAGTAATTATCAGGATGGCATGATCCCTGAAAAGGTGCAGTAAGTAATATCTATATGGTGGTGGTAGTGACCAAAAGCTGTTTAATCAGATCAGGACACCCCAGTGGGTGGGGAACATGCCTGGTACTGGAAACCTAGCCAACATCGTATGGTTACTAAGAGAATGGATTTTAGAAGAGACTCTTTACCCACTTTGACATAGTAGCATACTTCCTAAATACATTCTAAATCCTGCCCTTATACCTACAAATATAGTTCCTACCATAGTCCATCACAGAAAATCAGAATTGGACACAATGCAGAACTCGACCGACTTTTGGCAGCATAGCACCAATGGAAGCATGTACACCATAGCTCTCACATCCATGGCTCAGGGAATATTATAGCCTGGGAGTGGAAATACACTAAGAGCCAGAATGTCAAGAAGTCAGCTGTGAAACAGTCCCTTTTAGAAATGAGTGCATAAACAAAACTGGAACAATGGTAATATCTATAGACATGAGAACATGGAGGTAGGGAAATTTCACAGGGTTACATCCCTAGAAAAGAACTGTAGGCAACTAAGAACTGTTGAGAGGAGAATGTGTTTCTCCGAGGGATGAAACATCTAAATTGGTTGTCCAAAAACATTGTCAGGACTGAAAACATAAAAACGTATATGTGTGTGTGAGTGTGTGTGAGTGTGTGTGTGAGTGTGTGTGTGTGAGGTGTGTGTGTGGGTGGGGGGTGTGAGTGTGTGTGATGTGTGAGAATGTGTGTTGTGTGTGTGTGGGTGTGTGTGTGTGGTGTGTGAGTGTGTGTGTGTGTGTGTGTGTGTGTGTGTGTGTAACAAGGAAAAGAGGCTCTCAGTTTGAGAGCAGGGAAATGGAAGAAGCCGGAGGGAGGGAACGTGAGAGAGAAGGAGAAATGAGAAAGGGAAAAGTGTGAAAATTAAATTTAACTGTTTTTAAAAACACGCATGTTAGGAATATCTGTGGATTACAACTTTATCATTGGTAAATATGAGCAAACAACAAGATCACCACACTAAAAAGTGAAAAAGTGATCTTTAAGCAGTTTCTTCAAATAAAAATTATAGGGATGCAAAATTATATCTAGCTTGTCTAGCTCAAAATTTATTTGTTTTTATTTATTTATCTCCTTATTTATTATCTATTAGGCATGCACTTGTGTGTGGACACGTTTGTACTACAATTCCCATGAAGACAAAAAAAGTATTAGGTGTCATTTTCTTTTTTCTTATTGTATTTTTAAATTTACATTTCAAATGTTATCCCTTTTCTGATTTCCCAACCATATGTAACCATATTACATTCCCCCTTCCCCTGCTTCTGTGAGTGTTCACTCACCCATCCACACACCTCTTCCCACCTTCCTACACTGGAGTATCGAGCCTTGGCAGGACCAAGGGCTTCTCCTCCCATTGCTGCCCAACAAGGCCATCCTTTGCTACATATGCAGCTGGAGCCATGGGTCTGTCCATATGTACTCTTTGGATGGTGGTTTAGTCCCTGGGAACTATGATTGGTTGGTATTGTTGTTCTTATAGGACTGAAAACACCTTCAGTTCTTTCAATCCTTTCTCTAACTCCTCCAATGGGTACCCTGTTCTCACTTCAATGGTTGGCTGCTAGCATCTGCCTCTGTATTTGTCATGCTCTGGCGAGCCTCTCAGGATACAGCTATATCAGGCTCCTGTCAGCAAGCATTCATTGACATCAGCAATATTGTCTAGGTTTGGTGGCTGTATGTGTATGGGCTGGATCCTCAGGTGGGGCAGTCTCTGGATGTTCTTCCCTTCAGTC
This sequence comes from Rattus rattus, assembly GCF_011064425.1. NCBI lineage: Eukaryota > Metazoa > Chordata > Mammalia > Rodentia > Muridae > Rattus > Rattus rattus. The sequence continues at coordinate 48,236,872 of NC_046171.1, forward strand.
TCTGCTCCAAATTTTATCTTTCCATTTCTTCCTATTAATATTTTTGTTCCCCCTTCTAAGAAGGACTGAAGCATCTGCACTTTGGTCTTCCCTCTTCTTGAACTTCATGTGGTCTGTGGATTGTACCATTGGGTAATCTGAGCTTTTGAGCTAATATTCACTTATCAATGAGTGTACACCTTGGGTATGCTTTTTGTAATTGGGTTTCCTCACTCAGGATGATATTTTCTAATTCCATCCATTTGCCTTTGAATTTCATGAAGAGATTGTTTTTAATAGCTATTACTCCACTGTGTAAATGTACCACAGTTTCTGTATCCATTCCTCTGTTGAAGGGCATCTGGGTTCTTTCCAACTTCGGGCTATTATTAATGAGGCTGCTATGAAAATAGTGGAGCATGTGTCCTTGTTATGCATTGGAGCATCTTTTGGGTATATACCCAGGAGTGATATAGCTGAGTCCTCGGGTAGTACTATGTCCAATTTTCTGAGGAAACTCCAGACTGATTTCCAAAGTGGTTACACCAACTTGCAATCCCACCAGCCATGGAGAAGTGTTACTCTTTCTCTACATCCTTGCCAGCATCTGCTGTAACCTGAATTTGTTGTTGTTGTTGTTGTTTTGTTTGTTTGTTTTTTGGGGGGGTGGGTTTTTTTTGTTTGTTTGTTTTGTTTTGTTTTTTTTATCTTGACCATTCTAACTGGTGTGAGGTGGAATCTCAGGGTTGTTTTGATTTACATTTCACTGATGACTGAGGATGTTGAACATTTCTTTAGGTACTTCTCAGCCATTTGAAATTCCTCAGTTGAGAATACTTTGTTTAGCTCTGTATGCCATTTTTATAAGGTTATTTGATTCTCTGGAGTCTAACTTCTTAAGGCTTTTGTATATTTTGTTTGTTATTAGCATTCTATTGGATGTATGATTGGTAAAAATCTTTTCCCAATATGTTGCTTACTGGTTTGTCCTAATGACAGTGTCCTTAGCCTTACACAAATTTGCAATTTTAAAAGACCTATTTGTCGATTCCTAATCTTAGAGCATAAGTCATTGTTCTATTCAGGAAATTTTCCCCAATGCCCATGTATTTGAGGCTCTTCCCAACTTTTTTTTTTTGTATGAGTTTGAGTGTATTTGTTTTTATGTGGAAATACTTGATCCACTTGGACTTGAGCTTTGTACAGGGCAATAAGAATGGTTTGATTTGCATTCTTCTACAGACTGACCTCCAACTGAAACAGCATCATTTGTTGAAAATGCTATATTTTTCTCCACTAGATGGGTTTAGCTCCTTTGTCAAAGATCACGTAGCCGTAGGTATGTGGGTTCATTTCTGGGTCTTCAATTCTATTCCATTGGTCCACCTGCCTGTCTCTGTACCAATACCATGCAGTTTTTATCACTATTGCTCTATAATACAGCTTGAGGTCAGGGATGGTGATTCCCCAAGTTCTTTTATTGGTGAGGATAGTTTTCACTATCCTGGTTCTTTGTTATTCCAAATGAATTTGCAAATTGCTCTTTCTAACTCTATGAGGAATTAGTTGGAATTTTGATGGGGATTCCATTGAATCTGTTTCATCCTTCCACCATGTGTGTTTCTGGTAATTGTGTTATAAGATTTGGTGACAAGTTCTCTTACTGTCTTACTGAACCTGATTTGATTTTGATCGAGTCACATCACTGTAGTTTTTAAAAATATGGCATTACTCATTCAGCATCATGCAGACCAAATATACTCAGACTGGTGAGGTATACTCTTTTATAAAATACCTAGTTACAAAGTGATAAATATTAACTAAACAACCAGTGCTCAATGAACAACATGAAGTGTGAGCATTATATTATGTAGATTCCTCCCTCTCCTCTCCTCTCCCTCTCCCTCTCCCTCTCCCTCCTCTCCTCTCTCTCCCTCTCCCTCTCCCTCTCCCTCCTCCCTCTCCTCTCCCTCTCTCTCTCTCTCTCTCTCTCTCTCTCTCTCTCTCTCTCTCTCCTTCCTCCCTCCACCTCCCTCCCTCTGCATGCATATGCACAAATAATACTTGTATACATATATGTTGAAAATGGACAAACATTATAATTTCACATATAGAGAGAGGCAAAACATGAGAAAAGAACAAAATGATCTAGCTGAAAATCTCATGAATGGAATGGAGTAGCATCCCTTTGGTTTAGTAGTGTCAATTATCTTAAAAATTTATACATGTTATTATATGTTATATAATTATCCTGTACTATATTTAATAGAGCACTGACTATATATATATGCTTAGTATAAAAACTTGTTTCACAGTACTGTAAGAGTATTCATGAAAACAAATATTTACTCATCACATTAAAGAAAAACAATTACTCAATCTTACCTTAAATGTATTACTGTCTTACTTAAATGAGCCACAACTCAGCAATGCATAGCCAAATAAATTAAGCTTCTTTCCTTAATATAAATATTAATATAAAAGTAACCTCTTCTTTCTGAGAAGCCTGGATCAGAAGGACCATAGGAAGTACTTACTTTATAACAATGAGTGAACACAATTACTTCAGAATAGTCTAGCCTACCGTTAAGAAAGAGTTTGTAGTGGCGGCACATGACTCACTCACTCCTGGAAACTTCCGTAAAATAATCCTTATTAAAATATGTAGAAAAATCTCACAGATGTCAGTAAAGTTAATGCTTTGTCTCAATAACTTATATTGAATAAATTTCATCTAGTATTAAAACTCAGTAGAAATTCTATTAAAATTGGATGAGATTAACATAAAATAACTGTTTCACAGCAAAATTAGACACAAACACTCTAGTTACTAGGAATTAACATTAACATTAATCTTTAGAATTGTAGTGTTATATTTTCATTTATTAATAATTAAAGGAAATCATTATAAACATTTTAAACTAAAAGCCCATTTCCTCAAGAGCCCTATATGGATGTAATATGTAGAGAAACAAAACAAGTCCAAACACTACTTACTTCCCTCTTTTACTCCATTAACTTATGTTTGAATTTTAGAAATGGTTAGCTAGAAATTAAACTTCTCATGTATATCACATTAGCATCCTGGGGCACGTGTGAAATAGCATTTGAAAAATCTCTGAATAATATGCTTTGTGTTTTCTGTGAAAACAATCATGAGCAAAATTGAGTTTTTCCTTGAGATCTCCAGACACTGTTCTGCCTTATTGCATGGAAGGGTGTGATTTTTTTCATTTCACAGTACCAAATTTTGGGTAATATTTTAGAATATTGAATTTTATTCTTTTAGGTTCACACAACCATAACACTTTTGTTTTCATAATAAAAGCTGTTTTTCAGAATGTTGAATACAACAGATAATTTTCTCAGAAAGACATTGCAAAAGGTGACAGATAAAAGTTGGCACCAGATAAACAAGAACTCCTGGCCTATTTTCTGCTTTTAATAGTTTTGAGGATTTTTGAAGCAAAACATACTGATGTTTTGACTGTACTATATAAGCTACACACTCATTAACTACTTCTCTTATTTGTCAATATGGTACCTACACCACAACAACAGTTCACTAGTAATCATGCTGTTCCCGGTACATGAATGTCTGCTGCCTACAGAACTCTATACAGTATTTTAGGTGGTACTTACTTCCAAATATTAGGCAACAGTAAAGATGGCTTTGAAATATTAGGGAGAAATATTTTTCAAGCAGTAACAATTAGCAAATAAATTCCATAAAAAGTTTGAAGAAATATTTATCCTTTAAAAATATATGAAGGACGATGAATATTCCTCTTATATTCAGAATAATATGGAAAGCAATATAGAAAGGAGGAATCCTCATATAGTAGAGGAAGAGAGGACACAGGGAGAAGGTTCAGTAGGCAAGAGTGCTCCCTCTGAAAGTATGACTACCATGAGTTCAAACCCTCAGCGTGGATTTATGCCAGACCTAGTTCCATGTGATTACAGCCCAGGTTAATTGGGGCAAAGACAGATGGTTCCGAGTTATCTCATCAGCACATGGGCTTCAAGTGCAGTGAGAAACCTTGTGTCAAGATAACAAAATGGAGATTGACAGGGCAAAATGTCCAAATTACTCTATCTCTGCGTCTTCACAAATATCACACACACACACACACACACACACACACACACACACACACACATACACAAAACACACACACACACACAATTAATACTTTACTCATTACAATAAACTAAAATGATGGGAAAGACACACAGAGAGAGATCACATTGAAATTTCTTTTAGCTCCATATGACCTTGAAGCAATCTATTTTTTGCTCTGTCTTGTATACTACTGAACATTCTGTTATCAAGAACTGATATACTAGTTTATCCCAATTATTACCGAATTGTCTAAAACTTAGTGAAAATCATTTAAACTGCATACCCATGTTGGGAAATAATATACACACTTCACAATAATCACAAATTATATAAAATATTAGAAAAAGTCTATGTAAAATGTAGACTGTGACTATCTAAGGAGGTAAAAGACTTGTATGACAAGAACTTCAAGTCTTTAAGAAAGAAACTGAAGAAGAAATCAGAAGATGGAAAGATTTCCCCATGCTCATGGAACAATAGGATTAATATTGTAAAGATGGTCATCTTACCAAAAGCAATCTACAAATTCAAAGCAATCCCCAACAAAACTCCAACATAATTCTTTACTGACCTGAAGAAAACAATACTCAAATTCATGTGGGTGAAAAAAAAAACAACAAAAAAACCTCAGGATAGCTAAAACAGTCCTGAAAATAAAAGAACTTAAGAAGGTATAACCATTCCTGATTACTACAGAACTATAGTAATAAAAACTGCATGGTGTTGGCATAAAAACAAACAGGTTGATCAATGGAATTGAATCAAATACCAGAAGTAAATCCACTCACATATGAACACTTGATTTTTGACAAAGAAGCCAAAATTATATGATACAAAACTGAAAGCATCTTCAACAAATAGTGCTGCATGTCAACATGTAGAAGAAAACAAGTAGAACCTTCCTTATCACCTTGGATAAAACTCAAGTCCAAATAAATGAAAGACCTTAACATAATACCAGATACACTAAGAAGGACAGAAGAGAAAGTGTGGTATAGCCTTGAATACACTGGCACAGGAGATAACTTCTTGAACAAAACACCAACAGCTCAGGAACATTTATTTCTTTATGTTATGACTGTAATTCAAATACCCACATTGAATCATAGTCTCTTGTGTTTGTACTTTTCATTTGTAACCCAATCAGAGTGTGAATTTCAGTACAGTTGGACAGAAAATCCATTTCTCTTCAGAAGATTTATAACAACAGTAATTCTTTTTGTATTCTGGGACCTAGCTGATACTCTTAACTCCAACACAGCAAGGCAATCCAGGGTTTCAAAGGGTGAGACCAATCTCTGGTACTCACAAACAACTTGACCCCAGGGAGATTACATAAACCTCAGTTTGTGGGCTGAAACAATACAAAGCTTCATATGGTAGTATGTGTGCTAATGTAACCAGTAAAGTTTTACAAACTTTTATTCATTCCATAATGTTCTAATTGTTTGTTTGGGACTTGGAATTTAAAATAAAGTGCATACCAATAGTGATGTTATTTGTTAAAGTACTACTTTCATATTACATCTAGTAATACATTTCTGCCTTATTAATTATTAATTTAGTCCTTAAACTTAACAGACTCTATAACAAACATTATATATATATATATATATATATATGTGTGTGTGTGTGTGTGTGTGTGTGTGTGTGTGTGTGTGTGTGTGTATGTATTCCGTGATTTGGTACATCCCTGGAGATGTTAGGGACATCTTAATGTTATCAAAGAGCATGTTGATGAGATTATTCTTTTTTTTCCAACTTTAATAAATTGGGTATTTCTTATTTACATTTCAACTGTTGACCCTTTCCTGGTTTCAAGGCCAACATCCCCCAACCTCTCCCCCTCCCCTTCTATATGGGTGTTCCGTTCCCCATCCTCCCCACATTACCACCCTCCCATCAAGAATCCCCTTCACTGAGAGTCCAGCCTTAGCAAGACCAAAGGCTTTCCCTTCCACTGGTGCTCTTATTAGACTACTCACTGCTACCTATGTAGTTGGAGCCCAGGGTAAGTCCATGTATAGTCTTTGGGTAGTGGCTTAGTGACTGGAAGCTCTGGTTGGTTGGCATTGTTGTTCATATGGGGTCTCGAGCTCCTTCAGCTATTTCAGTCCTTTCTCTGATTCCTACAACGAGGGTCCTATTCTCAGTTCAGTGGTTTGCTGCTGGCATTCTCCTATGTATTTGCCTATATATTTCTGGCTGTGTCTCTCAGGAGAGATCTACATCCGGTTCCTGTTGGCCTGCACTTCTTTGCTTCATCCATCTTGTCTAATTGGGTGGCTGTTATGGGCCACATGTGGGGCAGGCTCTGGATGGGCGTTCCTTCTGCCTCTGTTCTAAACATTGCCTCCCTATCCCCTCCTAAGGGTATTCTTGTTCCCCTTTTAAAGGAGTGAAGCATCTGCATTTAGATCATCATTCTTGAGTTTCAAGTGTTCTGTGCATCTAGGGAAATTCGAGCATTTGGGCTAATATCCACTTATCAATGAGTGCATACCATGTGTGTTTTTCTGTGATTGGGTTACCTCACTCAGGATGATATTTTCCAGTTCCATCAATTTGCCTACTAATTTCATAAAGTCTTTGTTTTTGATAGCTGATTTGATTCCATAGTGTAGATGTACCATATTTTCTGTATCCATTCCTCTGTTGAAGGGCATCTGGGTCCTTTCCAGCTTCTGGCTATTATAAATAAGGCTGCTATGAACATAGTGGAGCACGTGTCTTGGTTATATGTTAGAGCATCTTTTGGGTATATGCCCAAGAGAGGTATAGCTGGGTCCTGAGGTAGTGCAATGTCCAATTTTCTGAGGAACCTCCAGACTGATTTCCAGAATGGTTGTACCAGTCTGCAATCCCATCAATAATGGATGAGTTTTCCTCTTTCTGCACATCCTCACCAGCATCTCCTGTCTAGGAGTTTTTGATCTTAGCCATTCTGACTGGTGTGAGGTGGAATCTCAGAGTTGTTTTGATTTGCATTTCCCTTATGACAAAAAAGATGTTGAACATTCTTTAGATGCTTCTCAGCCATTTGGCATTCCTTAGCAGTGAATTCTTTGTTTAGTTCTGAACTCCATTTTTAATAGGGTTATTTGTCTCCCTGGGGTCTAACTTCGTGAGTTCTATTATATATTTTGGATATAAGCCCTCTATCAGTTATAGGAATGGTATACATCTTTTCCCAATCTGTTGGTTACCATTTTGTCCTAACATCAGTGTCCTTTGCCTTACAGAAGCTTTGGAATTTTGTGCGATCCCATTTGTCAATTCTTGATCTTAGAGCATAAGCCATTGGTGTTTTGTTCAGGAAATTTTCTCCAGTGCCCATGTGTTCGAGATGCTTCCCCACTTTTACTTCTATTACTTTGAGAGTATCTGGTTTGATGTGGAGGTCCTTGATCCACTTGGACTTAAGCTTTGTACAGGGTGATAAGCATGGATCGATCAGCATTCTTCTACATGTTGACCTCCAGTTGAACCAGCACCACTTGCTGAAAAATGCTATCTTTTTCCATTGGATGGTTTTGGCTCCTTTGTCAAAAATCAAGTGTCCATAGGTGTGTGGGTTCATTTCTTGGTCTTCAATTCTATTCCCCTGGTCTATCTGTCTGTCTCTGTACCAATACCATGCAGTTTTTATCACTATTGCTCTGTAATACTGCTTGAGTTCAGGGATAATGATTCCCCCTGAAGTCCTTTTATTGTTGAGGATAGTTTTAGCTATCCTGGTTTTTTGTTATTCCAGATGAATTTGCAAATTGTCCTACCTAACTCTCTAAAAAATTGGATTGGTATTTTGATGGGGGTTGCATTGAATCTGTAGATCGCTTTTGGTAAAATCGCCATTTTTACTATATTAATCCATGAGCATGAGAGATATTTCCATCTTCTGAGGTCTTCTTCAATTTCTTTCTTCAGAGGCTTGAAGTTCTTATCCTATGTTTCTTTCACTTGATTGGGTAAAGTCACTCCTAGGTATTTTATATTATTTGGGACTATCCTGTAGGGTGTTGTTTCACTAATGTCTTTCTCAGCTTTTCTTTTGTGTAGTGGAAGGCTACTGATGTGTGTTAATTTTTTATGCAGCCACTTTGCTGAAGGTTTTTTATCAGGTTTAGTAGTTCTCTGGTGGAACTTTTGGGATCACTTAAATATATTATCATATCACCTGGGAATAGTGATATTTTGACTTCTTCCTTTCCAATCTGTATCCCTTTGATCTCCTTTTGTTGTCTAATTTCTCTGGCTAGCATTTTGAGATTTATATTGAATAAGTAGGGAGAGAGTAGTCAGCCTTGTCTAGTCCCTGATTTTAGTGGGATTCTTCAAGTTTCTCTCCATTTAGTTTACTGTTAGCTACTGGTTCGCTGTATATGGCTTTTATTTGTTTAGGTATGGGCGTTGAATTCCTGTTTTTGCATTTTATATGTTTTATAAAAATTTCTCCCAAATCATAACAATTTCTCATTATGTCAATAAAGCATCCTTAAGTAAAACATTATTTTAACATCCATATTTACTATTTAAAACTATTTTCACATTAAGTGTATACTCTGCAGAAGTGACTTGATTTTTTTTATTTTCTCCTTTTATTTTTAGATTATACTATGATTATGCCATGTCTGCCCATCCCATTTCTTTAAACTGTCCAACAAACTCCTTCTTACATTATTTCAAATTCATGACCTCCATTTTTTTTTTAAATTGTGCTGGTGATGGTGGTGGTTGTGGTGTGTATGTAGGAGGAGGAGGAGGAAAAGGCATAACCTGTTAACTCTGCATAACATTGGTTGTATGTATTTTACTGAAAATGTTTCTGCTTGTTGTTCAGTTACTAAGGCATGCATTTTGACCATGGCCGAAACTGGCCTAGTGCACTGGTAGTCAAATAATCTTCATAGGCTTCTTTATGGTTAGTTTTTTTTTTAGACTCCAGTTAATAAGACTGTTCTGGAAATCTCTCAAAGAAGTACACATTGAGCCCCGTCTTTTTAAGCTCAATTTAACATGAAATCTTCTCCTGAAATATTTCAAGGAAGTAGTGCTTGCTTCATGGAATATTTTAGGAAAAAGTGCCCAGTGTCATTAGCTTTATTATTTTTCTAAACATCAGTTAGTTATTTAATGGGGAGAATGTATTGTTCTTCCAACATGGTGATGGTGTGCAACATACCTTGTCTTAAAATCTTTGTATTCCCTTGGCAGGGAATAGAGAGGCAAAGATTAAAACAGAGACTGAAGGAACACCCATTCAGAGCCTGCCCCACATGGGGCCCATACATATACAGCCATCCAATTAGACAAGATGGATGAAGCAAAGAAGTGCAGACCGATAGGAGCCGGATGTAGATCGCTCCTGAGAGACACAGCCAGAATACAGCAAATACAGAGGCGAATGCCATCAGCAAACCACTGAACTGAGAATAGGACCCCCGTTGAAGGAATCAGAGAAAGAACTGGAAGAGCTCGAAGGGGCTCGAGACCCCTTATGAACAACAATGCCAAGCAACCAGAGCTTCCAGGGACTAAGCCACTACCTAAAGACTATACATGGACTGACTCTGGACTCTGACCTCATAGGAAGCAATGAATAGCCTAGTAAGAGCACCAGTGGAAGGGGAAGCCCTGGGTCCTGCTAAGACTGAACCCCCAGTGAACTAGATTGTTGGGGGGAGGGCGGCAATGGGGGAAGGATGGGAAGGGGAACACCCAAAAAAAGGGGAAGGGGAGGGATTAGGGGGATGTTGACCCGGAAACCAGGAAAGGGAATAACACTCGAAATGTAAATAAGAAATACTTAAGTTAATAAAAAAAATTAATAAAAAAAATCTTTGTATTCATGAAAACTATACAATATACTGCAGAACAAGCATACAGTTAATCATTGCTCATTAGATGTCAAAACATATGTTAATGAAGAAAGAAAGGACTTGTGCTACACATTCAGAAAGTGTTCCAGTGTATGAGTCAATTATATAAGCTGGATTCAAAGCTAGACCCATCTATTTAACTAATGAAAGTGCTTGTTGCTTTTATCACACACGGAAGTACCATTAAAAGCTGTTCTACATTAACAGTGGCTGTTTCTTATCACTACAATTAAACAAACATTTGCAATAGTGCATTTGTAACTTTATGACCAACATATTTGTTTTAACAACAAGACACATTTCAGTAAATGTTCTAACTTACAATTTTAATAACTCAAGACACACAGGAGCGTGAAATTTCTCCATTTATTAAAAGAAAGGTATTTCACATTTAAAAATGATTAAGTGCACAGAGGAAAGGCTGTAGCATAAAATATTTGCATAAGTTTGTAATTCTGTAAAAGAACAGAGTTAATTCCTAAGTATGAGAGATGTGAGAAAACAAAGTTAATCTCAGCAGTATGGCGACCAAACTTGAGCAAGAATAACACTAATGGACATGCTAAAATAAGGGAGAAATCTCAAACCTCAGAGGGTCCAAACACTAGGCAAGGAAACAAAGGTAACTAAAAAATGCTAAAAGTGAAAAAAAGGAACAGAAACTGAAAGGAAGGACATCCAGAGACCGTCCCACCGTGCAATCCATTCCATCAGCAGACACCAAACACTGACACTATCACTGATGCCAAGATGTGCTTGCAGACAGAAGCTTGATATGACTGCCCTCTGAGAGGCTCTGCCAGCATCTGACTAAGACAGACACAAATAATCACAGTCAACCTTTGGACTTGGGGGCCCCAATGGAAGAGTTAGGGGAAGAGTTGAAGGTGATTTTATTTTAACTACTATAGAAATTTCTTAGAAATTTTATAATAATGTACATGTTTTATAATGTTTATAATTTCTTCTTTTTAATTGAATATTTTTATTTACATTTGAATTTTATCCCCTTCCCAGTATTCCCATACATAAACCCCTTATCCCATGCAGCTCCCCCTGCTTCTATGAGGGTGTTCCTCCACCCACACACCCCTTTCAGCCTCCCCACCCTGACATTCCCCTACTTTAGGGCATCAAGCCTTGGAAGGACCAAGGGCTTCTCCCATTGGTGCCCAACAAGGCCATCCTCTGCCACATATGCAGTTGTAGCTATGGCTCTGTCCATGTGTACTCTTTAGATAGTGCTTTAGTCCCTGGGAACTCTGGTTAGTTGGTACTGTTGTTCTTATGTGGTTGTAAACCAATTCAGCTCCTTCAATCTTTTCTCTAACTCCTCCAATAGGGACCCTGTTCTCAGTTCAATGGTTGGCTGTTAGCATTTGCCTCTGCATTTGTCATGCTCTGGCAGTCTCTCAGGAGACAGTTGATCAGGCTCCTGTGTCAGCATGCATTGGCATCAGCAATACTGTCTAGTTGGTGGCTGTATGTGTTCGGACTGGATCCCCAGTTGTGGCAGTCTCTGGATGGCCTTTCCTTTGGTCCCTGCTCCAAACTTTGTCTCTATATTTCATCCTATCAATATTTTTCTTCCTCCTTCTAAGAAGCACTCTGCACTTTGGTCTGCATTCTTCTTGAGCTTCATGTGGTCTGTAGATTGTATTATTGGGTAATCTGAGCTTTTCAGCTAATATCCACTTATCATTGAGTACATACCATGTGTGTTTTTTGTGATGGGTTACCACACTCAGGATGATATTTTCTAGTTCCATCCATTTGCCTACAAATTTCATGAAGTCATTGTTTTTAATAACTGGTAGTATTCCATTGTATAAATCTACCACATTTTCTGTATCCATTCCTCTGTTGAGGGACTTCTGGGTTCTTTGCAGCTTCTGGCTATTATAAATAAGGCTTCTACGAACATAGTGGAGCATGTGTTCTTGTTATATGTTGGAGCATCTTTTGGGTATATGCCCAGGAGTGGTATAGCTGGGTCCTCAGGTAGTACTATGTTCAATTTTCTGAGGAACCTCCAGACTGATTTACGGAATGGTTGTACCAGTCGGCAATCCCACCAATAATGGAGGACTGTTACTCTCTCTCCACATCCTTGCCAGGATCTGTTGTCACCTGAGTTTTTTATTTTAGCTATTCTGACTGGTATGAGGTGGAATCTCAGGGTTGTTTTGGTCTGCATTTCCCTGATAGTAATGAATATGTTTTTAAAACTAATACAAAATTAAAATTAATGGGAAATCTCAGTGACTATTGTATGGATATATCTATTAGCTCAAAGAACAAAATGAAACAAACCCAGGAGATAGCAGTAGTACCATATACACAAAGAACATTACATGATCCATAGACAAAATGTTTCTTGACAGTTTTCCATGTGTATATAACACAATTTGGTTACTTTCTCCCACAACTTCTTTCTTTTTCCAATACTGTTGATCTTCCTTCTTCCCTATGCATCCCCTTTTCACATTCTTTTGTCTGCTTTTGAGGGTTTTGGGGGGGGTCTTTGTTGTTTTCTTTTCTTTTCTGGTATTTAGGTTTGTGATTCATACATGATTTAGGGCCATCTTTAGGACTGTGCGCTGGCACATGTACGCTGGGGCCTGGTATACTCATCCACGTGCATTCAACTGAAAATACTGACTGTCTCACATCCAAGAATTTACTGCTGGCTAATAGTTCAGCAGGGTGACCTAGAGACACATGAACTCATCTCTTGGTGCTGTTTTAACTATTGACTGGGTCAGTCTTGTGAAAGTTAAGTAGAATCAACCATCTTTTATGGAACCATCACCGTAGGGGTTATGTTATGTCCAGAAATAGCATTATATACCCTTTCCCCTGCCTTCTTAGTCCTACATTGAGTCTTCTCAACTATGGTGAAGCTTATAACTTATAACTTATAACTCTTTATGTTGAGATAGAGGTGGCTATAAATAATAACAATACCATACCCAAAAAACGGCTGACTGCTTTGTGAAACAATGAAAAACTATTTTGCTGATACATGCTTGTTTTATGTAGGAAATGGGATAAAAAATTAGAAATGTTATAATATGTGAAATGTCATTTTTAAAAGATTGTATGTGGGTGTTCTTCCTGCATGTATTATCTTGTGTGCTTTGTGCCTACAGAAGGAAGAAGCCATCTGAGCTGCCATATTGGTGCTGAGAATCATACCTGGGACTCCTGAAGAATAGGCAGTGCTCTGAAGCATGACTGAACCATCTCTCCAGCCCCACTGCACGGGATTTTTCAAAAACCTGTTTAAATATGCACACTTGTGATCTTCTAAGAAGTTTGTTAGAAACATTTTCAAATAAGGTGGAAATTCATTAAATTAAAAAAATTCTTGACAATAGTATTAACATAAAATTAGCTTTCTTTGGGCTGGGGAGATGCCTCAGTGTTTAAAAACTCTTGACTGATCTCTCAGAGGCCCAAGTTCAATTCCCAGTAACCACATAGTTGCTCGCATCTATTTTTAATGAAATCTTATCACTAATTCTGCTGTGTATGAAAACAGGGCACTCATACACATAAAATACATGAATAGTTAACTCTTTTTTTAAATTTTCTTTTTCCATTGGGATACTAATACCTTTATGAGGAATCATGTATTTGTGTAGTAGCCATGAAAATGAATAAATGAAACAATAGAAGCAAATTTTTACTATTTACTATTGACTATTTATTCAATGACTAGTTGAATAGTTTTCATAAAATTTATACAGTTGCTGAACAAATAATTTTAACTGACATGAACAGAGCATAAGCAACATGAGGATAATGTTATGCAAAGGATATGGACAATAGCTTCTTCTAGCTCTGATTAAAACTGACCTCAGAAACCAGAAATGTCATGTTCATTGTGCTGCTAACTTACCATCTTGAAAACTCATCTATATTTTTCTTTATAAAGCAGTAAGTTCATATATTTCACTTGTTTCCTGGGATCAATGTGTTTTATGTATTTAATTGTGTGACACAAAATTTAAATAGGCACTGAGGAGAATCATAGCATATAAACAGCTCTAATAAGAGATTTACTTAGGAGGGTGGGGATTTAGCTCAGTGGTAGAGCACTTGCCTAGAAAGCTCAAGGCCCTGGGTTCGGTCCTCAGCTCCGAAAATAAAAAAGAGAGAGAGAGAGAGAGAGAGAGAGAGAGAGAGAGAGAGAGAGAGAGAGAGAGAGAGAGAGATTTACTTAGATTGGCATTAATTTTTTGTGGCACTCAGAGCAATCTAATTATGAAATTTTAGGTTTGAAAGAATCTTAAAGATCTTCCCAATAAATTCTCTTATCAATAAGAGAGTATTCTGGGTGCTGGAAGCCACAGTAGTTAGTAGAACTTTATGCTTTTCTAGAAGACTTGGGTTCAGTTCTCAGCACCCTTAGGATGACTCACAACTGCCTGTAACCCCAGTGCTAAGAGAGCTGACATTCTTCTGGCCTCTATGGCCACCTGGCATGCATATGTTACACAAAAATAAAGGCAAAACACTCATTCACATAAAATAGAATATAGAAATCTAAAAAATAATCTTTAGAAAAGCAAGAACCAGGAAGCTTCATAGAGGCAAAGAGGCCAACTCTATCAGGTACGATCTAGTACTTTTCCTCATTGCACTATCATAAAATTATGACTTGTTACTGGGGCAGAGAGGTGTTGGCAAATTCTTACAGAACTTACAGTAATGATGCACTTATACAGAGTATTCCCAGTCACAGATGATGACCTCAACACCTAGGTAACTGGATGTTTAGGAAATTCTCTATGTTTCACATAATTCCCATTTAGTACAATACTCGATTTGGTAAATTTTCCTCGTGACTTATAGAAAGTTTTTTTGTGTTTCTTTGTTTTAATTAAGACCACTCTACTAGATGCGTATCATTTGTTGACAGCCTGGCATTCACTGTATCTTCTTTTGATAAAAGCATTAGTTATTTTTAATTGAGTTTTGTTTTGTCTTTAACTCTCCTCCCAAATCTCAGGTCATTATGAAGGCCATTAATATGCCTTGAACTTAGGATGATATTGTGAAAACTCAAATGAAGGCTATCTTAGGAATATGGTAAAGCTAGAAGTTTAGCAGCATCTTAAACTTTGGTGGTCTTAAGTGACTCTATTGTACACCGCCCTATTGCGTTCTGATGTCTAGAACTCTATCTCCACCCACGAGTCCTGAACAGTGCTTCTTCTTTTAGGGAGAGGATTCTTCTCTCTTTTGAAGTATTAACATGTCATGCATGTCAATCTTTCTCTTCTCTATGTGTATGCAAGGTTTACCTTTCTTCATATACCATGAATCCATCCTCTCTCCCTTAATAATAAAATTGAGCAAAATATGGAATAGTTACAGTGCTCATACCACCCGACTCAAAACTTACATTCTCTGTATGTATTTTTCCATCAATAGTCTAAATATAATGTAGTTTTAATTGGAATAAAAGAGCACAATACAAATAAGTGTACTACTTTAAATTTTACATTTAGAATGACCATTTATGCAGTTATTTTTCTTTTCTATCTAGTTTATTTTCTGTCTTTAAAATTTAACAATTTTGAATGAATTAGTATTATTTTATTACACTTCCTAATATTTTTAAGATTCATATAGCACATAGTAATGGTTCAGCTGTAATAGAATTTATGTGTGTATAATTATTTAAAGTTTGCATTAATTATGTTTCAAGGAACTTTACCATCACAATTGTTTTGGGAATCTAGAGCTAAACTATTTCTTTCCTCCTAACTGCAAAAGCATAGATCTTCTTAGATATAATACTTGTATCTAAATCTCATGCCATAGACAACTTTACTCAGAGACTCAGACAATTTATACACTGAAAGTAAAGAAGAGTCAAATGAGTAATATTTATAATCACAGGAAAAGCTATATATGGCAAGAGAATGTTTTTCCATAGAAAAATATAAACAAATAACTATATCCAGTTGTAATGAATAATCTGAAGCAAAATCACTATTATGTTCTACCCCTGGGATGGCATAGTAATATATAGTAAATATCATGTATCACATTAATGCATACATGATGCTAGCAGTACATATGTTTTATTTTTCTTTTTGAGTGTTTTTTAATATTCATTTTTCCATTACATTAAAAGCAGGAATTTTTTCACATACTATATCCTGATTAAGGTTTCCCTTCCCTCTACACCTCCTAGGTTCTACCCATCTCCTCTCTGATCCAGAGGCATCCCTCTTCTGTGTCCCTTTGGAAAACAGAGGCTTCTAAAGGATAATAGTAGGGTGAAATGAGATAAAACACAGTCTGAGAGTGGAGCTGCATGAGTTCTGAGTGCTTGTGACAAAACAAGAAGAAATCAAGACAAGAGTCTTATGACACCAGTTTCTTCACAAGAAGACATTGTTCCTGGAATGTATTCTTGCTCTCCTTCCAGACATAGCACATAGTACTGATTACTTCAAATTATTCATTACAACTGGGTATTGTTAATTGTTTATACCATTCTATGGAAAACATTCTTTTGCTATACATGGTCTGTAATTGTAGACATTACTCACATGACTCTTTTTAACTCTCGGTGTATAAATTGTCTGAAGCTCTGCATAAGTTGGCTGTTGCATGAGGCTCTGGTTTTCCTCATTAATCAGTTCCATTCTCCCAGGTCCCACCATCTCTACAAAGGTGATGCTACATTTAGGAATAGGAAAAATAAATAACCAAAAGAAAACAAAACAAAAAACAAAAACTAAGGAAAAGTATGAAGAATGCAGATAGGCACAGAGACACACTTATTTGCATGGTCAGAAAGACCACAAAGACACTAAACTGGAAACCATAATATATGTGCAACTCTGACATTTTTAGACGAGAAACCTCTGAGATACTTTTGAGTTTGTTTTCTGTTGGCCATCTACTTACTGCTGGGCATGTGGTGTGAGAGAAGTTTGTTTCCCCACTGAGACTCCATTGGGGAGATCTAACTTTTCATTTCAAGTGGTTTTCAATTGGAGGTAGGTTCTCGTTACAGCTGAAGTCTTGCATTCACTTTTTCAGATCTAGCACCCCACCTGATGTAGACCTATGCAGGTCCTGTGCATGCTGTCCCAGACTCTATGAGTTTATATGTGTATCTGATATGCTGTGCTTAGAAGGCCTTGTTCTCCTACACTGGCCTCTGGTTCTTCATATTTTCTACCTCTGCTCCCCCAAGGTTAACTGAACCCTGAGGTGAGTGATTTTATGGGGACATCCCATTTAGGGTTAAGTGTTTCAGAACCCTCTTACTCTGAATTTGTTTTTATCTGCTGCAGGAGGAAGCTTCCTTGATGAAGGCTGAGAAAGGCAGTGATCTAGGAGTGCCTTATATATGTATATAGGAGAATGTCATTAGGAATCATTTTGTTGCTGTGTTTCCTTTACATAACAGTATTATTTGGTTTTCCCCTAGGTCCCTGGGCTAACTAGTCTCAGGTACTTTGTCACCCAAGCAATGGGTTCCACTTCATGAAAGAGGCTTTAATCAAATCAGATATTGTTTGGTTACTTGCACCAGTTTTGTACCACTGTTGCACTATCATATCTTACAAACTGCACACCACTATAGATCAATGGTTTTTTGGGTGCATTGGTGGTTACATTTCCCTTTTCTTACCATGCAGAGTCCCTTTTCTACCAAAGATGCTAGCTTACAGTAGGGTGAAGACTATGTTTTCAAAGTGGTTTTGCAAGCTAATTTTACTATAGATATCTTTATCTACAATAATAGATTCGAAAGAGACATAGTTTTAATTTCTACACCATGGATGTTGATTTTATTTAAGAAATAATAAACTGAAATTCACTTTCATGCATTGAAATGTGTACCTATAATTCTCTTAAAATTGTGTTGACCCTTTAGGTCAGTGGTCCTCTACATTCCTAATGCTGCTCTTTCTACGCAGTTCTTCATGGTATAGAGACTCCCAACCCTTAAAACTGTGTTTGTTGCTACTCCATAACTATAATTCTGCTACTGTTATGAATCATAATGTAAATATTTTTGAAAACAGAGGTTTGCCAAAGTGGTAGCGACCCACGGGTGGAGAACTACTGATTCAGATGAATTATGTCTCTATTTGTAAATTTTAAGCAATGATAAAAATATAGCAAACAAAATATAATTAAGTAAAACTTAATTTACTTAATTTTAAAACTTCACATGTGCTCTTAAAACAAATAAAAAAAATAAAACTCTATAAATGTAAAGTGGTTCTCAGTTTGGTGATTTTCTGGAAAGGATTGAACAGAATAGAAGGGAGAGATTAAAATGTCAACTATACACATTGCACTATGTTCCACACATAGTGGTGACATTTCTAGAGTCAATTCTATTGTTCATACTAAGAGAGCTAAGGCATAGAGAACAAAGGAGCAAATTGTAAATAATCCAGATATCATTTGGAATTCATGTGCTGCCTCCTATTTGATTATAAATACCATTGGTATTTGAGAACTTACAGGCAGGTCATTGAACTGACTAACAAAGCTGACATTAATACCAAACTGGGAAACAGATGGAAACTTTCCCAGATTCTTCATCTTCTCTTTGGATCATTTCCTGTCTGTG
This sequence comes from Rattus rattus, assembly GCF_011064425.1. NCBI lineage: Eukaryota > Metazoa > Chordata > Mammalia > Rodentia > Muridae > Rattus > Rattus rattus. Next base: position 48,255,476 of record NC_046171.1, read on the forward strand.
CATCCTTTTCCAAAACCAGAGAAACAAAAACCCCTCTGATCATCTCAGTAATTTCTTCCTAAACTTTTAGTAGGGGACAGAGGCACAACTGCCTATTTTCTTCAAAATACACTTATACCTATTCTAATAATTAAACTATAAAATTGTCTTATAAAATCTTTGACCTTCAGCTACTCACAAATGGTTAATTTACAAGTTCAGTCACCTAATACATTCAATGTTCCAAGACTTGAAAATTATTAGTTAAGAGGTCAGGGTAAGTAGATGCTCACTAGAACCTGATAGTTATGGTACTGCCTAGAAGATTATATTATGAACCTCAACTACTCTACTTTGTGGATGGGACATGTTGAGGCTTTGGGTGGTTAACAATATATTTAAAACTACAAAGATAGAAAGAACATGTCAATATACTAAGCTCCTCTCCAGCTAAAGAGAAGAGTTTATTAATTATGGATAGCTCATAATGCCAACCAACAAAAAGGCTCCTAGCATCTTAAATATATTTCAAAAATAAAAAAAAAACAAATGTTGATTTTATTTCATGTAATTAATACATTTACCTTAATATATTAATTCTGAAAAGAAACCTCCTAAGGTTATGATTATATTTTATTTTATGAATGAACAAAGAAAATAGTTGATCAAATTAATAACAATTGCCATTGTGTTTACATAAAGTGCAATAAAAAGTTTTGCTTTATTTATTTTTCTGATATTATAAGAAAACACACTATCAAAAATGTCCTTTATTTGAATTTACCCAAAACTGTGTGTTTTCAGAATCTATAGGAATTAGAGTAGTAGAGACATTTATCCTCTTTCCCCCACTGAGTTCCAAGGTCCAGAAAGAGCAGTAATTTACCTCACATGGTGAGTCAGCAGCAACCTGCACCTTACCTGACAGGCAACCAGTGAAATCAATAAGGATTTGTTACATTTAATTTTCTCTTATATAATTGGTTCTAAAGTGGTCTCACCTTTGAAGTGAAAATTAAAGTATAATAGCTTTGAAACAGGATTATTCAGTCCTTCAACAATTATTAGAAAGGCCAGTATTGTTATGTGCACATAAAAACTACCTAATTGCCTAAATGTTTCAGTTCTAAAGCATATACAGTGACAGATAGGCAGAAAATTACTGCTGTCTTCCACCTTTTGTGTTATGCAGTATTTAACGGATCAAAAATAATAGATGTTAATGTGAGCCATAGAGCATCATAATAAAACTCTTATCACTTACCATTGACTTAACTCCTAGAATTCTCACCACCCTCTAATCACTGCCAGGCTTGCCTCCTTGTGGAGGGTTCACCTTCAGGTTTGTTTTACCTTACTGTCTCTTTTTCAGATACAAGTGCATCCTGTCTTGAAGTATTGATGAATAAGGCAAAGTTTAGAGTTTACGTCTGCATAAGTCTTATTATATTGGGATGGTGTTCCATGCTGTTTCTATGATTTGTGCTTTTCTTTCCATGTTTGAATCTGCAATAGATCTTTCTTTAAACTTCAATGAAATAACAATTTCCAAGGAATAAGGAAATATATATAGTAATATATATTAATATATATACATATATATATATTTGGTGCTTGGGACAATTTTTCAGCTTAAGTTTTCTATCAGATGTTTCAAAAGAAACTTAGTAATACTGTATAGGAAATTTTTGAAAAATAAAACTCAGTTGTCGAAAATTAGCTAACATAAGAAACAATAATAGTAAGTGTTTGAGCATGGAATCAAATAAATTCATCTTCAGCCATTGTCAAACACACATGATCTCTTTGAAGCAAATTAAATTTTATGTTCTTTGTATTGGAACAACCTATGTTCTATACGAAAGTAGCTATACATATGATTAATATGCACACAACTTTAGAAAAGACAGATATTCCAAACCAATAGTAATGTTTCACACAAAGTAAATTGAATTACACTCCGCAAGTATAACACAAAATGATATCTAAAGCAGTCAAATCAGTTACAAAATTTACAAATTCATAAAAAGTGAAATATCTACTATCATGTTTCAATAAATCTACAATTAACTTGATTTAGATAAATCTCAAATTTTTAATGGTTTATTTTAAATGAAAATCTAAATCGTGATCGATATAGGCTTGCAAATTCTACTTGAAATAATTCAATCTGCATTCATTATGAAATATGCACTTAAGGTTATGATGTGAGGTCTTTGAAAACATAAAGCTCGTAGACATTGAAAGTGGCTCATGGCCTTCCAATATCAGCAGCTCTTTCCAAAATCTGAAAGGAAAGCTCTATTGATCCCATCAGTCACTAGTCTATACAATCAAGAGGGAAAGCAAGAATACCTACAATGATGATTGTAAGGACCTTGGCGTAATACTCTGGTGTTCAACACCATGCTTACTCGGTAGATGTACACAGACTGCAAAGCATAAGGAAAAGTGGGAAATTTCAAACTTCTGAAACTAAATACTTAGAAATATCCATATATTTAATTAAAAGCCATGTTACCCTTTAAGTGTGCAGAACAAAGATGTTATTTATTGTTGAATATTACATTGAAAGAATAAAGAAAGGAAATAATGAATTTTTTATTTTCACTGGAGAATCATTTTATTTAAGGCAAACATTTACTCTAACGTCTCTTAACTGGAAAGACATAAATGTACCTTTTGCATCTAGTGCTAATACCCATCAGCAATCATCCTGACTTAGAGGACTCGGAAGGGTTCAGGCTGTGGGAACTAAAGCCACTTTCTCTAGATTTGTACTGAATGTTTGTCATTTCCTAATTGTGCGACCATGGATAAGAAATGAACTACAGGATGAATGAATGCTTCTCTATAAAATGAGAGTAACTAATATGATTACAAGATTTATACTTTGATTGTACTTTTTCGTGTGTGCACAGATGTCCATCGTAATTTAAAACATTTATGTCTTCTCAATTTGATTTATAATGTATTTTGTTTTTATTAATTGTACTTATCAAGGAAATACAAGACAGCTACTTTCTTACTCTGTTTTTTTATAATGAAAAAGTGAATATCTTCTGCTTCTTTTCCCACCAGCTCTCATGTATGCAGGATGCCTGCATCTTGGGGTCTTATAGAGAAGTGATTGGATGGTTCCTCACTACCTCTTTATTTCTTCTCACATTAATTTGAGATCTTAACCACAAATACTTTCTGCAGTCTGTGAAACTAAACTGCTAATCACATGTTTACTTAGTAACTGCAGAATTCTAAAGGAGCCACAGATAACAGATGTTTGAAAGAGGAAAAAGCAAGCTGATTTTGGGTACAAAAGGACCTTCTGTAGGAAATATCAACCCATTGTCAGTGAGTGATGTGGGTAAGTTATCATAAGGTCATTAGCAAAGGGCAGAAGCATGAGCAATGGTTTGAAGACAAGAGAACTGACAAATCATAGATGTGTAAAAAGGACCATACAAAACTCACAGGGAAGATGAAACATGCTAATATAAGAGAAAAACATAAAAATGTAGCTTGAGTTGTATGATTGTTAAAAATGGCAGTTTTCAACAATCTAATTATTGAATTCATCAAATAGTAAGTAAAAAAAATTTGAAAACATGCCAACTATCCTAGACACTTCACCAAATAAGGCCACTCCTCAAATAAAAATACAAGGATGATATTTTCAGTCTGTCCACTTCAAACACTACCAAATTAATAGCAAATATGACATTTGGATTTCAAAGATTAATCATTTCTCACTCATCTCTGCTACTCTACTAGGCCATATTCTTTCAACAAGTATGTGCACAATGGTGTGTGCACAAAACACAGGCCACATGGAATTATTCTTAAGCATAAAGTTTGTAGGCAATTTCTTTCTTGAATAAAATTTTACCCTTACTTTTTATGTATGAACTCACAAACTCCACAATCATGCATTAAACAGAACACAGTAGGGGACACTATAAAATGTGACTTTTCCTTTAACATATTTAAATAACCCATTGTTAAATGCAGTCCTATGTATTTTACTGTGTGTGTGTATGTGTGTGTGCATGTGTGTGTATGTGTTTGTGTGTCTGTGCCTGTGTGTGTGTGTGTGCCTGTGTGTGTGTGTCTGTGCCTGTGTGTGTGTGTGTGTGTGTATTCATATATATCTTATGATGGATTCGTTTAACTTACAGTTTATGACATGTATGTCATACACATATATGCATATATTTACCTTGTACATAACTTGCATTTATTTCTAGTCCTTACATAACCTAATATAGTTTAGGTAATTCTATTTTTGAATTTTTGTGGGAGATTGTACATGTGAGCACATTTGCATCCATTTTGACTGTTAATGTGCATGTGTATTAAAGTGAGCATGCACACTTGTACTAGTTATAAGTCTACATTAAGTGTCTTCCTCAATAACTTCTGCAGGTTCCATTCTGAGATTAGTCTCTCAAATGACTTGGAACTCACTGATTTAGCAAGAAAACTTGACCAACGAGCCACAGATATTGTCCTACATCATCCTCTTCAGCTGTGGGATTGATTATAGGTGTACATTTTGCCCAATTTTTTATGAGATATCATGTTTCCAAACTCAGGCCCTTGTTCTTGGATTTCAAATACTTTATCAAATGAGCCATTATATTTTTCTAATTGCTTCAAATGAAAAAATGAATTAAATCAAAAAACATGTTAAAATTATCATGATCATGTGTCAATTATAGTGATACTTTACTAGTTTCTCATATCAAATTTTCGATTGTTAAGTGTTAAATCAGAAAGTAATAATGGAGAAATGTATTTGTTGATCTATGAACATGATTTATAGCTGTAAATATAATATAATATTATTGGAAAACCTACGATCACTTTATGAACATTTTCAAATATGCTTCATTTAGGTATCAAAAAAGGTTAGGGAATGTGATTTGCTTGTTGCCATACAATAATTTAAATATAACCAAAGATACAAAAAATCTAGAGGATGAGCTATTTTCAAATTTATATGCATGTATTACACAGGCACATAAAATGACTTTGCATATAATTAAGGGAAATATTTAGAAGTACTTAGTTGTTCATTTCATAAAATGAAAAACCTTTAGGCTAAAACTCCTTGCTTAACTGTGCTTTGAACAAGTTATTTTCTACTTGTTATTTCTAGATCAGCCCATTTTCTCTTTACACAATTCCCTGCTATTTTCTTATCTAGTTGAGTATTCTAGAAGGAAGGATAGAACTCAGGTGAAAGAAGAGGCATTAGGAAAGCTAAATATTCACTAACTACAAAACAAGGGCAAGTATCAAATAACATAAGAAATTTGGATTAAGACAGAAAAATGTTGAAAATGTGGAATGTTAGTAACTGCACTTTTAACCATCACTTTGCAAACTGTCACAAAAAAAAATATTGAAATTAGAGCAATGTATCTTCTCTGGAAACCATCCAAGAAAAAACTAATTACAAACTGAATGTTTAAAGAATGAAATTGATTTGTGCTTTTGCTTAATCACTTGATGCTTGAACATTTACCAAAACTGGTGCCTCTGGATGGGTGTCAACGATTTAAAATTACTTTAGCAATCAGTTAGATACAACAAAATGAAGGGTAGGATCTTTTTTTCTTTTTCTTCCTCCCTCTCTCCTGTGACTAAATGTTTTTAAAATTAATGTCCCCCAATGTATTCTCTCCCCTGACCATCAGCTTCATGCTACATATTGCATTACTGAATATGCAGTATACAAATGTTGGTTACTTTTATATTCTTATAGTTCCTAGATCTTATTGTTCACATAATGCAATTTATTCTAATCCTTTGGAAGATTCCCAATTTTATTTCTCATTTCTATCCAATTTAATACAATCACATTTATGTGGCATGGTTTTGACATGAATCTTTTAACTGCTCCTAAAAATAAGTGTTTTAGTCTTTGCAAAGTTAGTTATTACAAATGAAATTCAAATAAACCCCCTTATATAGAGAGTATATTTTATACCAGTGCACTTCTCAAGAATATATTACAGGAAATTATGCCATAGATTTAAAGAGGATATAGATTCTGCTCCGTAAGAAGTTATGCTATGTTTCTCTGACAGTGTTTCAATGGTGAATGCTCTCACAAGTAACATATGAAAGTATCTTGTTCCCTATGTCCTGTGCTTAAATTTTGGCCACAATATATGTATAAAGTACATTTTAATAAAGAGTATAATACTACAATTGAGAGAAAAATTCAAGAAAGTTATTAAAGAAACAATCCAACGTCAGATACTTAACTGTAACCCCATAATAACAGCAATACCAAACACCCAGAGCTCCCAGGGACCAAACCACCATCCAAGGAGTACACATGGACAGACCCATGGCTCCAGCTGCATATGTAGCAGAGCATGACCTTGTTGGACACCAAAGTTAGGAGAAGCCCTTGGTCCTGCCAAGGTTGAACCCCCCAGTGTAGAGGAATGTCAGGGTGGGGAGGCAGGAAGGGGTGGGTGGTTGGGTGGAGGAAAGGGAATAACATTTGAAATGTAAATGAAAAATATCCAATAAAAAAAGAAGCCTTAAAATTACACTTCAAATCCAATTACTTTAATTTAAAGGCCTTTTTTCCTTAAAGAAAAAGTATAAGTGTATAAGCCAAATGTAAAGTCTATAGAACATATGGGCCTAATTTGGCCATTTGAATGTGAAGTCCATCAAACTATGTTTAGACACTGTGTAGCTATAGAGTAAACAAACATACCATATGTTGCCTCTAAAGGATCTGTATAGCAATTATAAAATCTGCAATTACAAGATAGTTAATTGAAGTAATTGAAAAAATCATTACTTACAACGATTTCAAAGTTCATACTCCATGCATAATATTGACTGATCTCTGAATTTTTAATTACTGATAAATTGTAGAAATAAGAAACTAACTTAAGGCCTCAGGCTCTCTTACTAGTTTGGAAAAATACTGCAAATACACACACACACACATGCACACACACATGCACACACACAGACACACACACAGACACACACACATACACACACATATACACACACATACACACATACACACACACAGACACACACACAGACACACATACACACACACACACACACACTCACACACACATACACACACACACACACACACACACACACACACACACAGACACATACACACACACAGACACACACACACACATGCACACACGCATACACACAGACACATACACACACATGCACATACACACACACACAAACGCACACACACATGTGCACATATACACACACCTGCATACATGCACACAAACACACATACATATGCACACACACACACACACACACACATTTAGAAGGGTAGTTTTCTATTGCTGGAGACAACATCTGCACCATACATTGAACATGAAAAAGTTAAGCTGGTGCCTATTAAAAGACATTACCACTATGGACTATTGCTCATGGCATTAGAGGAAACTCTGCACACAACCAAAGAAGAAAGGTAAATAGCATCCAGCTTCACATGTCTTGATGTACAATGATGACCTGCCTACACAATGCACTGCTGAAATAAAGTAACAAAAGTCGTAGGAGACACCAAACAATATCTGATTTGATTTAAGGTCCACCCTCTGCAAGCCATACCAACACTGCTTGAGTGACCAAGAACTTGAATCTAGATAGCCCACGGCCAAGTAGAAAATCAAATCCTCCTATTCTATAAAATGAACACAGCAATTAAATGACTCAATAACATTTTGTTATACTCACAGATCAATGCCTTGCTCAGCCATCATCAGAGAAGTTTACTTCTACAGCAAATGGGAACAATACAAAGACCTATAGCCAGGCAATATACAGAATTACAGCCTTCAGAACACTCATCAAATTTCTCTGCTCGGAGCTTATGGAACTATGCAGAAGAGCATTTAGAGAGAATATAAGATCTAGATGGGAAGGGACACAAAAACCCAAACAAGCAAACAAATAAACAAAAAACCAAGATCCCCAAGATGGTATCCTAGAATGAAAAGAAAGACCCATGGCTCCCGTCACATATGTAGCAGAGGATGGCCTTGTCAGGCATCGATAGGAGGAGAGGCCCTTGGTCATGTGAAGGCTCATTGCCCCAGTGTAGGGGAATGTCACAGCAGGGAGGTGGGAGGGAGAGGGTGGGTCGGTGGGGGAGCAACCTCATGGAGGCAGGGGGTGGGAGGATGGGATGGCAGGTTTCCAGGGTGGGGGTTGGAGAAAGGGGATAACATTTGAAATGTAAATAAAGAAAATATCCAATAAAAGAGGACAAGTGAACACACTACTAACCCATATTCAATGTTATCAATGTTCAATTGATAACCATGTGCAAAAGCCAAAAATATTAGTTCTCCCAAAGGAGTCTTACAGGGAATACAAATCATATTTGATGGTAGGTCACATGGCCAGGAAGAGATGACCAACACAAAACAAATTCAGAGGCAGCTTTCCTTATAGGTTCATTGTCTTATAGTGTTTTGTCAGGGCTTTTTACTTCTCCTCCAGGTTCTTTACATATATATTATGTCTTCTGGGTTTCTGTTATGGTATTACATTACATACAAATCTGTGGGTGTATTTCTGTTTCTCATGCTCCTCTTTGGCACTTTGCTGGAGTTTTTTTTTTTTTTCCTTGGGGGGGGGTGTTCCATTCCAATATATTTGCTTTTGTTTTATCTTATTTAGATCTTTGTTTTCTAGAGAGAGAGAAATGATGTGAATTCAGATAGCAGGGCATGTGAGGAGAATCTCAGAGTAGTTGGGAAAGAAGAAACCATAATAAAATATATTACAGTGAGAATTTTGTTTTCTTTAAAATCCCAGTTATGTTATGGGAATATGTTCTTGTTTTAATCCTAGGTGTGAAATAAGAGGCTCCTTCACAGTAATTATATTATATGCCTCATGCTCTAGCTTGGGTATGGTTTTGCCAGCTGCAGATAGTTTCTGTAGGTGTGTGACTTTCAGGATTCTGGAAAATGATCAGAGGGTATAAATGCCAGAACCATGAAAGCACCTGAGTGCACTCTCCGAAGGCTGCTGGTTTATGCTGCTACAGTTTGACAAGTGGGAATGAGCAAAGAAATAAATAGGAGTTGGAGCTATCCTGACAATGATTGGACTTGCCCCCCAAAACTCCATAGTCAGCAGGAAGTAGTCATGAGAGGTCTACACCTGCTTTCACTCTAACCTTCTTTCTCTCCTACCTAGGGTTTGGAGGGTCTTGTAAGGAACTAGGGTGGAATAAGGCTTGAAAGGAGGCAAGTATAAGAACCATGAAGTCTTCGAAAAAAGTACACCTATCATGAGTGAGGTAACCCAATCACAGAAAAACACACGTGGTATGCACTCATTGATAAGTGGATATTAGCCCAAATCTCGAATTACCCTAGATGCACAGAACACATGAAACTCAAGAAGGATGACCAAAATGTGAATGCTTTACTCCTTCTTTAAAAGGGGAACAAGAATACCCTTGGGAGGGGATAGGGAGACAAAGTTTAGAACAGAGGCTGAAGGAACACCCATTCAGAGCCTGCCCCACATGTGGCCCATACATATACAGCCACCCAATTAGACAAGATGGATGAAGCAAAGAAGTGCAGGCCGACAGGAACCGGATGTAGATCTCTCCTGAAAGACACAGCCAGAACACAGCTAAACATAGGCGAATGCCAGCAGCAAACCACTGAACTGAGAACGGGACCCCGTTGAAGGATTCAGAGAAAGGACTGAAAGAGCTTGAAGGGGTTTGAGACCCCATATGAACAACAATGCCAAGCAACCAGAGCTTTCACGGACTAAGCCACTACCCAAAGACTATACATGGACTGACCCTGGGCTCCAACTTCATAGGTAGCAATGAATAGCCTAATAAGGGCACCAGTGGAAGGGGAAGCCCTTGGTCCTGCCAAGACTGAACCCCCAGTGAACTGGATTGTTGGGGGGAGGGCGGTAATGGGAAGAGGATGTGGATGGGAACACCCATACAGAAGGGAAGGGGGAGGGGTTAGGGGGATGTTGACCAGGAAACCGGGAAAGGGAATGACAATTGAAATGTAAATAAGAAATAGCAAATATAATAAAGATGGAGAAAAATAAAAAGTAAAACCAAAACAAAATGTAAAAAGAAGGAGGAGAAATAATCTACTTTATATAAAAGAAAATAGAGGAAAAATAGTGAAAAGAAGGTAAATTTCCATTCTCTATGTGGATTTATGTCTAGATCTGAGATAAATGGAAGACAGAATTCCAGCTAACAATAATTGTTGACGATACAGTCTAGAGTCATCTGAGAGGATAATCTGACAGAAGAATTGTCATTGGCTTATAATTATGATGCAGGGGATTAACCTGATTATTAATGATGTACAACTACCCAGCCCACTGTCGGTGGTACCATCTCTAAGCTAGTAGAACAGGCATATACAAAATCTTGCTGTCTTAGTGAATGTTTCTGGTACTGGGATAAAACACCAATTTTTTAGAAAAGAATGGATGTATTTCATCTCATAGCTAGCAGTCCATCACACAGGAATATAAGGGCAGGAACTCAAAATAAGAGTTCTGAGCCATCGGTTTTGTTATTGGCCAACATGGCAGGAGAGTTTTCTTATTTGAGGGACTGTTTTCCTAAATGACTTAGGCTTGTTTCAAGTTCACATAAAATTTTACAGCACTCTAGCTGAGCTGGAGAACTTGGGTTTCAGAAAATATCAACTAATATGAGTCCCAAATTATTATTTTATTTCAATTATTATTGTTTTCTAATTCCAAGCATCTGTTTGGCACTGTTGGTAATTTCTATATCCTTATTAAGATTATCTATTTAGTGAAGTATTATTTTCATATTGGAATTTGTTAGCCATGTTTTTTTTCATTGCTAATGTTTGCACATGTCTATACTATCTAACAATGTTTCTGTCTTGTTACAGAAAGTTATTACTGACTCTACTTCCATCTATGTACACACTATACATTCTGAATCTCTTTGATTAGCTCCTAAGTTCTTCTTGGAAATGATAAATGTAAATCAACTGTCAAATCTGAAATCATATATTTCTTTCTCCTAGGGACACTGATACTGTAATTGTCATCGCTTTTTTTTAACTCCTTTCTTCAGGCACTCTCTGAATACACATCTTTGTGTCACAGGTAGCCACTGAAATCTCCATTTGTCAGCATAGAAATTTAATGACTACAGAGAGGCTTCATCAAATGCTTCACCGAGTTTGAAAAATAAAAAGAAACATGAAGGTAATTTTCTCTAATTAATAGAATTTAAAACACTCTCAAACAGGGCTAGTAAGACTAGAAACATGAAAATATAAATTATTGTGTTAGACAAGTTCTCCCAAACACTTATTTAACTAACTGAAGACATGGCACTGTCCCAATTACCCCATCACACAGTCAGACTATGTGTCAATCTATTGAAAGATGAGGAAATTATGGATATATATTGAGCACGAGGGATAGAACCACGTCTTGCTATATTATATGAAATAATCCATGTCCTAATAGAGATATACTATACATTTTGTTTCACGCATGGGATCTAGATTTAAAACTAGGTGGAAGTAGGAGAGCTGAGGAGTAGGGAGAGAGACTCATGAGAGGGAGTAATGAAGAATGATTATGGTTTGAGCACATTATTTATATGTATGAAAACATAATGTATACTGAGTATATATAAGTTTTTAAAATGAGGTGTTTGCCTTTAAGACCTTTCTCATAGGACTGTTAGGTTAGTTGGCCTTCAAGTAGAGAAAACATGTCAATATGTAAAAGATAACACAGTGTTACATTCATTCAGTCGATTGAATGAGCCTTAATCTATAAGAGCATAAGAACGTATAAATATTATCAATAGTAACCATCATTATACAGAATCTCATGAGACAGTTATCTAACCTCAGGTCAAACTTAACTTTCTCTACATTAAAACTTTGTAGGATAGAAAAAGTTCAACTTAAGTTGCAATTATACTCAGCCTGATCACGCTATAGAGATGATATTGGACCAAAACCCTAGTTTGGCTTCTAAAGATGTGTGCTACTGATCCACAGGGCTAAAGAAACACCAAGAGCTGCTGGTAATGACAAGAACGACCAAAGAGCATGAATAAAAAGAAAAATCATCACAGAAAAATAATTTGCAAAACAAGTTTCAGTCTTTCAGAGATTTGTTTCTTAATGACGCAGTTATTTATATTAGTTTCCTTTGGAGAGACAAAGAAATGAATTTCCATTTTGATTCCTAGCCGAGATACTGAAGTTGACTCAAAATTAATTTAATTCATACCAAAATTAATCTAGATTGGATAAAAATCATTAAATAAGATGTTTCTGAAAAATCAGGCAACTTTGTTTGAATAAATTCGGTTGTAACATAAGAACAGCATAAATATTAAGAAAATTTTAATAACTACACTACGTCTTAAAATTTTGAGGGTTTTAATGTTTTATGTTTACATAAACTAAACACTGATATGTCATAAATTCTAGCTCACCATCACACTGGGGAGTATGCCCTTAACTTGGATTGTTCCTTCCTAGACTCAACTCATTTTTAACTGAAAATTGCAAAAATAATTGAGACCTGATTAAATAAAAGAAATACAAATTTTCATATTAACGGCAGACACACTTAAAGACAAACAGGAAAGTTCATATTGTCAGGAGGCTAAGAGACAGGAACTCAAGACAAGTCTGGACTACAACATGAGTTACAGGCCAACTTTAAGCTACACAGGAAGGCTAAAAGCCAAAAGTCTACCCACACAAAGTATTTGAATATCATTTACATAAGTCAATATAATCCATTATATAAATTATAATCTATATATCTATAATCTAAAGAAACATATTTTTGTGAAATTAATTGAATTATTTAAAACAGAAACCTTATCAGGACAGCAACAAAATATATTAACATACAGACAAAGATACCAAAGTTTGATAAATAAAATGTTTTCCCTTTATGTTAAGAAAGACAGATACACAATAAAGGGGAGCTAACATTATTACCACTTTAGATAGTTTTAGTTTTGCTTTAGTCAAACTTCATCACCACATAGTGAGGTATTTTTAAAAGGATCATACCCCTATGATATTTTAGCACTATTTATCAACAAGACTTAAAATACTTAACATTTAAACCAGAATATTCATTCAGCATAATTTAGAGCATTTTAACAATAAATCTACTTATTTTAAAGTAAAATGTGATAACACTTTCAAAGTGCATAATATGAACTTAACTTTAAATTTGCGATGAGAGCGAGCATGTGGCATTTTTTTTAGATAAGGAACGAATCGTTGGTGCCAAGTAAGGAACTTTATTATATTAAACATAAACAAAGAGCAACAATAAAATGCATAGTATGAAGATCGGTTGTTCAGCTTCATACTTCCACCTGCTGGAATGAAAATGTTATTACTTCACTTTAAAACTCCAGAAGTCAGAAGTAGAAAACATCATACTTCAAGCGCAATAACATGTAAACAAAGTCCATCCCCAAGATAGACATCTTTCTTTTTGAATAAAGGTCCAAGTTCCTGGTTAACTCATTGGATGCTGATGCCTTTTAAACATAAGTATTATAATACATAGAGAGAGATACACATGTATGCTACATATATATATATGCACTCAACAGGTATTTATTGAGCACCTTCTATATTCTTGGCATCATCACTCATGCGGGAAAGGCTGACTGAAATTTGACCAGTTGCTTGTGGGATTTATCACACAACTACATGAAGCATTGGATGATTTAAAGAAATGGAAAAAATGAATGCAGAGTTCTAGATGCCCATAAGATTATGAGGAGAGACAAAAAATGACAGAAAGAGTAGACTTTCTTAAACTACTTGGTTTGAACTTGCTAATTACTAGGAAATGAAAAAAAAAGAACACTTATATAAGGTTTGTGGGTAAAACAGAATCCAGGGAGTATTGTGGGGCTACACAAGAGTGACCGGAAAAAGAAGGCCAGGTGAATTTCTGTTGAGTTTCTTGAAAATGCATTTTGTCACTAAAATTAACCAGCAGCTGATTTACTACTTCTTTTAAATTAGAAAAAAAGGAAGCCATTAAGAAACAAAGTTATTTCTCAAATTAGGTTGGACACATTTCACAGCTTTATATAAATCCTAAATTTTTAAAATATCAGCTAATTTTAAGTGAGTTACACAAAGATCTAAAATTAGTGACAATTTAAGCTCAAGGTAACTACTGAGTTTTTAATTGAAAGCCCACAGCATCTCATTTGTGATTATTAGTAAATGATCATTTAAACTTTAAAATATCCTTGGACAAATTTTTATCCATTAAAGGTGAAAGCGATACATTACATTTGACGGCTGCTTAGCTACTCTACAAACCGTCTTACTTTGAAAGGGACATATTCTGATTTCCTTGGAGGCTGAAAATAAAGCATTTTTTTATATGCCAAGTTAAATCTTGTTGGCAAAATATGTACCATGCATAGTGTTTGTGCAATTTGTAATTACAAACTGACACCCACTGACAAGACTAAATGGCTTCTACCCTAGAAAGCAGTTCCAAATACTGAAGACATTGTCTGATCCCATAAGACATGTCATTAGCTTTCATTATTACTAATGGGAGTTATGGGCATAACTCCAGAGTAAATCGCAGGTACTGTGTCACACCGCTGCTCCTAAGAGGCCTTATTTTCAAGTAGGATATTTTTAAGCACATAGAAACGGTGCTATTTTATTATCCCTTTTAGAAAAATGCCAGATATATACAATATCTGAAAATTGCCCGCATACATTCTACTTTTCTCATTCTGTCCTCTTTTCAGCGTGGTAAGGAAAGAAAAGGAAAATCAGTTAAATATTCATGTGCAGGAATCATGAGTAAAGGGATGTGTGTTAACAAAAAAGAATGCAACCTGAGAGGCTGAACTATTTTAATATTTATAGAGATATGTTAACATGAGCCAGGAGTCTTAGAACACCTTAACCATTTAATGACTGAATAAATCATTTCACACTTTAATTCTCATGAGAAGATAACCAGATGTGAACATGGGCCTAAGAGTTTCCAATCTTGAGAAGTCTATGGACACTCTGCACCTGGAAACCAAGGATAGACCTCAGGCTTAAGTAAGTAGACAAAAGTAGTAGACAAAATGAACCAATAATTCATTTTAAAATGCATAGACATGTTCAAAAATTATTGTGAATTACACAATTATATATACCAAACCTGTAACACATATGTATTGGTTTTACAAAAACATATTATCAGTTTAATTAAGGAACCGCAAAATGTTCTTTCTAGTCTGGATTGCATTTAAAATCACATTTCTCTTTAGGCAAAAACTCCCCAAGCTCCTTGACAGGGGGCACAGCATGTTCTTCTGTCTGGTTTGCCCTCTATAGGTGTGGAAACTTTAGATTTACTTCTATCATTTTTGTAGTTACCTTAAAAACTTTATTACACATTAGCAGAATTCAATTCAGAGAGTCAATGCAGAGATAATAATCATTCTAACTCATTTAACTCTCCTATAAATAAATGTACTGTGTTCGTCTTCTGTGTTTTCAGTTGTGTCCATTTGATATATTTCTTTATTTCATCCAGAATACCTTTCTATAAGACATTTTGATCATGATTTTTCCCACCCGCCTTACCGCTTTCCATGTCCTAGTTCCTTCCTGTTCTGTCTTCCTTTCTAGCTTTCTCTTTCAAAATGCAAAAAGAAACCAAAACAAACAAAAAAAACAACAACACATAAAACAAAATAAAAACACGATGCCCATGTTATGTTGGCCAACTACTCCTGGTCATGTGGCCATTTATATGGTGACTGAGCCTGAATATGTTGTCAATCACTGGGGAAAGTTCATTTTTCCCTTTCCCAGCAGCATTCAATTGCAAATAGTTTCTTAGTAAGGAATGGGACTTTGTGTCCACTTCCCCTTCTTGAAATTTTGTGTTTTGCATTTTCTTGCTCTTGTGCTTGCGCTGTTATGGTCTTATTAGTTAACATATGTATCATCCTTAGCTGTTTCCATAGAGCCATC
The DNA here is from genome assembly GCF_011064425.1 of Rattus rattus. Taxonomy (NCBI): domain Eukaryota; kingdom Metazoa; phylum Chordata; class Mammalia; order Rodentia; family Muridae; genus Rattus; species Rattus rattus. Next base: position 48,271,537 of record NC_046171.1, read on the forward strand.
ACTACCTCTGGCTGTCTGTGTACATGTGCACATGGGTGTGTGTGTGTGTGTGTGTGTGTGTGTGTGTGTGTGTGCCTATGTGTGTGTGTGCCTGTGTGGGTGGGTAGGCACATGTGCATGCATGTATGCCTGTGTATATATAACTTACATTGTCTTGGTAGTCAGCAATGTGGGGCCCTCTTTCAGTCACATGACATTTTGTCATCTTTAAAGAACTGTTTATTGAAGTACTAGTACTGGATAATTTTTTTCATTGGGCTATAAATTTGCTTTCTGTTGAATTGTCTAACAATTATAGACAGCAACTCTTTATCTAATCATAGTCTGCAAATGCTTTTCCCAAATTGTATGTCGTCTTACAGTTTGTTGACTGGTTTGGGGATTTTTTGTTTTGTTTTGTTTTTGTTGTTTTTTTTGTTTGTTTTTGGTTGGTTGGTTTGTTGTTTTCTTGATTGTTTGCTTTGCTTTGCTATGTTTTGTTGGTCAATGTATAGAAGTACTTTTGGCTAGGTATAGTCCTAGTTAGTTATATTTGCTTTTGTAGCTTGATCTTTTAGTATGTTATACAAGAAATCATTGTCAAGGCCAATTCAAGGAATTTTTCTCCTATAATGATTTGTTTTGTTATATTTGTTTTTCTTCCAAGAAGTTCTAATCTGCAAGGTTATTTGTATTGACTTTTTTCTTGTTATTTTACTAATACAACACTATTTTAATTCTGTTTGTTTTCTGAAGATGAATGTAATATTAAATCTTTAAGGGCCTGATTTGAGGAATTGCTTTTGTTGTCTCTGATGATAGCCATCATACACTAATTTTGACTTTATTGTGAGCACATTTTACTAGAAAAGTACCTAGAGAATTGTGCATCTCCAAACACAGTTAAATGTTTTTACGTAGATGTGCAAAATTTTCAAGGTCTGGAACAGAGAGGAGCAGTTTTTCCTATGACGCCTCAGCTACACAGAAGGAATCTTGATAACAAATAACAGCATATAAAATAAGATTATAAATAGTGCAGTTGTGACTCTGAGGTAATAAAGCAGTAACTTACTAAAGCCCTAGAAAGAAGTTTCTGAAAAGCAACCCAACAGTCATGCTCCACAGGGAAAGGAGTGGAAGGAAAGGGTCTTCTTTTTGATTTTTCTGTGAATGGACTATGTGTCAATAACATTCTTTGAAAAACGGCAACTTATAAAAACATCAATCATCACAGTAGGTAAATACCAATTAATAGTTATTAAATATCCATCAGTATATATCAATTTTCAATAAGGTAATTAGTAATATGATATGATATGATGTAGCTAATAAGTTAGCTTTGGTAATAGCCATTCAACTTGAAGTAATAAAGAGTTGGTATTAGCAAATGCAAAATAGGTTATTTACAAGCAAATTTGGTTAGAGGAGCTACCCTAATTGACTGACTGACCTTAGGATTGCTAACAAAATAATGTCATACTCTCTGTACCCCAATTAAGATATATAATGGAATTCACAAAAGAAGCAATTTATGCCAATAACTTCAAATCATGCCTAATAAATATTTAGAACTAACCTTAATACATACATATATTTAATAAACATATACATGTCTTTACATATGTGAATGTAAGGGTGAACTAGACTAGAAACCAATTAGAAAAGCAGTCACTATGGAAACATAAAAGCACTAGTTGTAGAAATCTAATACTGTGAGTAAAGTATAAACTTTAGAAAAGAGAACCAGAAAAGCTAAATATTAGAAGATGAGAAAGGATATAATATAGGCAATTAACCTGAGTTAGGAAATAGGACACACAGCTAAACTAATTCTAATTTCTAATTCTAACTCTATCATGGACTTTTCAGTTTTGGTGATGGATTAACCACAAAAAATTATATTCAATAGTGACAACATAGAATCCACTGTGGAATTCCAAAGATTCCAACTTAAATGGCTGTTCCAACTGTACAGAATTTGATTGAGTTGTCCAGTCTTTGGATCTGATTAATTTTACAGTGTGATTTTTTTTAAATATTGGAATGTTTTATAATAATGTTTAAAATTAATTTAAGTATGACTTGCATTAACAATTTTGGAGATATATTCTCAAATATTTTATGTAGGATATATGGCCTTATAATTATAACAGATAAATTATATTATAAAACTACAGAGACAAAGGTGAGACAGAAACAATACAAAGTGAGAAAAATATTGACAATTTTAAGAATCTTCGTGTTAGGATTCTAATTATTCATTGTATTTCTATTGTGATCCTTATGTTCTATTTTTCATACATGAATCATTCTAATTAAATATTTTATACAAAATAGGACTATGTTCAATTCTTTCAAGAACCTAGATTGTAACTTAAGATATGACTGTATTCTAGGTGATCTGAATTTTTGACTAATATCTATTTAGTAGTGGGTATATACCATGGATGTCCTTTTGGGTCTGAGTTACCTCATTCAAGATGATATTTCCTAGTTCCATCCATTTCCCTTCAAAACTCATCATGTCCTCATTCTTTTTTTCACTTTTTTTTTTTTATTAACTTGAATATTTCTTATATACATTTCGAGTGTTTTTCCCTTTCCCGGTTTCCGGCAAACATCCCTTCCTCCCCCTTCCTTATGGGTGTTCCTCCACCCTCCCCCATTGCCGCCCTCCCCCGTCATGTCCTCATTCTTAATAGCTGAATAGTATTCCACTTTGTAAATACTTGAAGCATTACAAAACTATTCATACTTCCAACTGGGCTATGTTAAATTAAAATGGCTATGAGGGTTTTTAAATGTTATAACTATTGTATTTTCCCTCTGCATCTGAAAACTTGATTTATAATGACAAATGGGTTTATTTCTGTATTCAAGTCAATGGGGCTTTTTGTTCTAAATTTTTAGCTTGTTGGAGACTTCAGCTTTGTACAAGATATTTTCTGTCCAACTCTTCCTTGCCTAAAAACATGTTCTGTCCATGATTTACACATGTATGTCTTCTGTAATTCTTAGAGTCATTGTACAATGACAAATATCTTCAGTATGGTGCTCTCACCCTGTTTCTGTTGTCTGAAAACTCATCCTAGTTTCTCAAAATGTAAGTTTGCTTTTAAGCTAATATATATTTAAGAAAACATCAGATCTGTATGAGTTTGTGTCTTTCTAGCTCTATGCTTTTATTTTGTCCACTATCATTAGAAATTAAAACTCAAGAAAAAGCTGTATAATGTATCCTACATAAACCTTAACATTCAAATTGCATTGTATTTGCTTCCCGCTATTGTCTATACTTCTGTATGGTACTATAGTCATTTTTCTCCTTGTTGAAAGAGTTGTTTATGAGGGGGAGCCAAACCAATGTGGAGAAACACATCTAGTCACTCAATAAACAAAACATCATATTTAATGTAACGAAAAAATCTCCTTTATCAAAACTATTCTTAGAGTAATGCATCTCACTAGGGTAAAACTTCCCAAATAACATTTTTAACATGTCTTCATTGTCTTCAGAACATACACTTCAAACAGCATCAAGAATGAGTCAGTCTTTCAGAATCAAGGTGTGTCTTCCATACCCAGGGCAATTCTTGTCTAGACTGTGCCTCTTTGTAGCCATGGGCTTGCAGGTAGGGTAGGTAAAAGCCTGGACTATAGCCAAGATGCCCAACATATGTTTCAGCAAGGTATGGGTGTCCTTTACTCTGGAAAGATTTTCTAAGTCAATTATCTCTTCTCTGAATTGATGTTAGTACTCCCCTTGCATATAACTGCATTCATCCCCAAATGAGACAGGCCAAGAAGAGTCTTTTACATAGCATGCAATATGTTTTAAATAACTTGTTATTCAGTTCTGGCTTTTATTATGTCCATACTTTTTCCTTCCATGAATAGTACAAGATTCCAATCAAAGAAGATTATGGTGCTCACTGTACCACATTTCAGATGGGACTATATTTCTGGAACTTGAAAGACTATATACAGATAACATATAAAAGTATTTAAGAATACTACGCCCTTTGACATTTCATTTCACTAAGGATCGATCATATTTAATGCTAGTCATGAGATCTTATAATTCAAATGTAAACTATGATATTCGTGTGATAATTATTTTTCTATTGTAAAAGACGCCAAAACCAAATAAACTTGTATAACTCACTTAAGTGGGGGCTTGTTTATAGTTTCAGAGAGTGAGTCCAGAATATCAGGGAACATACCAGCAGACAGGCAGTCATGGCACTGGAATAGTCAATGAGAGCTTGTATTCATATTTGCACATTGGAGACAGACAGAGAGTGACACTGGGCCTGGAGTGGGCATTTGAAACGTCAAAGCCCACCATCAGTAACACACCTTCTTCAACAAAGCCACTCATCCTAACCTTTCCCAAATATACCCACCAACTAGCAACCTAGCCTTCAAACATAAGAGCCCGTGGAGACCTTCTCTTCCAAGTTACCACACTTGAGAACTAACAAAATACATTTTAGGAATGTGTTTTATTTGTTTAAAAGCAAGCTAAGCAGATTCTTGCCCAACCTTGAGAACATACATTTAAATTGTGGGATTCATAATTCACAGTCACCTATTAGATAATTTGTGGATCCTAGGGCTTACTTATCACCTTGAAAATTATATCGTTTTTTTAAAATTTATTAAATCTTTTTTATACACTCCAATTTAATCCCCCTCACAGTCCACACCCTGACTGTTCCACATCCCATACCTCCTCCCCCACCCTGTCTCCATGAGAATGTCCCCACCTCCCTACCCACAATCTCACCAGACCTCCCCACACCCTGGGGCCTCCAATATTTTGAGGGTTAGGTGCATCTTCTCTGACTGAACCCAGACCTGGCAGTCTTCTACTGTATATGTGTTAGGGGCCTCAATATCAGCTGGTGTATGCTGCCTGGTTGGTGGTTCGGTGTTTGAGAGATCTTGGGGGTCCTGGTTAATTGAGAATGTTGGTCCTCCTACAGGGTCACCCTCCTTCTCAACTTCTTTCAGCTTTCTCATAATTTAACCACAGGGGTCAGCAGCTTCTGGTTGGGTGTAAATATCTGTACCTGACTCTTTCAGCTGCTTGTTGAGTCTATCAGAGGGTTTGCAAGATAGGCCCCTTTAGTGAGAACTACATTGCTTCATGATTTTAGTGAATGAGATTAAAGACCATACCTCTGAAGAGAAAAGTGCTCAGTCATTCAAAAATATCTAATATTTCTTTGACTTACAGATTACTGACAAAACAGAATAAAGGATAAGTTTGCAACCAATATCAAACACTGTCATCATGTTGGCAAGTTATTTCTTTCATGAACCATTTTTGGAAGATATATGAGAAAGTATGGTTATTCTCAGAGATGAGTAATAAGGAGGATAGTACCAAGAACTCTTCAATGTTGAGATGAGTAAATTTGCCATAATTTACTCATAATTACATGCCATCCAGGCACTTCCTCAGTTCTTCTTACATGAAAAACATGGCTTCGTTTTTACTTCTAATGGGCCCTAACCAGTCATTTAATGGAAGTGTCTGTCTGAGATGACTGGCTTTTCACTCCCAGAACAATCTAACTGTGTCTCACCTCCATATTCAAAGGAAGAAAAGACTTCCCTGTATATCCATGACATTTTAGCATCTGTCATTTCAACAATAGAACTAGAGAGACAGTTTACAAGTCAGTTTATGTTTTTAAATGTTTAACTCCCATGATATAGGGTTTAAAATAGCATTCTCCATTTTTTTACACAAAAATACAAATGGTTTACTATCTAATTATTTTGGACAAATGTAGTTTAACCAAAACTGAACTTCTTTGTCCATAAAATAAGTTACCTTTGGAAACATTCAGATTCACTTTCTTTTATCCTGCCAAATATTTCTCAAAGTCTCTGCACCATAACCCAAATAACAATGACCACAAGGGCAAGGGTGCCTGGCTTTAATTGATACATGTGCAATGCAATTCATACACCTAAGGTTCAAAGAAGAAGGCACAGGAAGTTTCTATGAGTCAGAGAATCAAGATATTTGCTATGAGATTGTCTTCCATGTAGCACAAGGAAGCTATAGTCATGAAATTTCAACAATAGTATAGCCTAAAGAATTTTCAACCATGACCATACTAGTTGAACTGCTGTCATAGTGTTCTTGCTGTGATGGGGAACCATGACTAGCACAATTCTTATATTTGTATATATGTATATGCATGTAGTAATATTTAAAAATATGATATATGTAAATTGAAATCTTTAATAAAATAATTTGGATAAGGTATATTATTTTGCCTACGTACATTTTTTTAGATAAACACAGAGAAGAAAAAAATAACACCTCACATATGTTAAGATGCAGGTTCCATAAATATTAATAACATTCTATACATATATGTACCTGTTCATCTATACATATATCTACACATTCATCCATCCATTGGTATATTAACAAGAAACAAGCCTCAAAAGTAAAAATGTTACTTCTCTCAAATAACCTCTTAAATGAACCTTAGACAAAATTCGTCTTCACAATTTTCATATAAAAAGTTTATGCTATAAGAAATATTTTCTTCTGATATTTACCAAATTATTAAACAAAACTATCACAACCCCTAATTTTCTTAATATGATCTTCTTTTCTGGCCTATTTGAATACCATGTACTATTGAATCTATACTTATGCTATTGGACAGGATGGTTACATGTTCTCAGAAACATTGTATATTCTAGATCAATAATTAAATAATCCAAAACAACTTAGATAAATACAGGTCAGAATGATTGTTAAAAGAATGAAAGATGAAATTATAAAATATTATGAGAAGCATTATAGATGCCTAAAATATTTTCAAACTAGTCTATTTAGAGATTCCAAGTATTTAGTCCTCAAGTAATTATTATACTTATTAACATTGTGACAGTCAGCAACAGTTTTCAAAAAGATATTTTATATGCTCTAAAAGGCTGATATGTTATGTTGAGGATGAATTTATTAAAGGTATATCTTTGATACGTATAATAGCAGGTGGTATTGCTACTATAGCAAATTAACAAATATCATGTGATAATGAATAATATATAAGCAAAAGAGGGGCTATTAAGTATACTGCTCAGGGAATGATTCCTGATTGCAAGTCTTATTATATTTATTCTTACAGGTAAGTCAAGTCACACTGTCTTTGTTATTATGTGTAAGTCACACAGTGTTGAAGCTACTAACTCTAGGTTCTACATGAAGAACTGAAGTTCATCTGGTCTGGGGAATTGTATACTCTAAGCTTAGGCCTAAAATAATCAGTGTCATTCAATCCTGTGTTTATTTCCACAAATCACCATGGTTTCTCTCCTGGTTTTTATGAAAATTACTTAGAAAATTTTAGCCCCACTATATAAAAATTAGCAAGCATTAAATTTTACATTATGGGTATTGTATTATAATAATTTACCAATATATTGCTCCCCATGTACTGTTTGAACATTTGGGGCATTTATCATGTTGGACCGTTAAACTAAATAGATGCAAAGGCACAGAGAATAGTCATTTGTTGAATGTTTTAAAAGAATGTACCAGCCCATAGTGTTCTCAAATTCGTCCAGATTTCTGCCAATACTGAGTAAAAGGAGGAAGTCTGGGCTAATGGCACAGTTCACCCAATAACTGATGCTGCCAGAGTAGATTCTAAGGCCAAATATGCTATGACCAAGTATATATACAGAAAATTTGAATACTTCATCTTGTTTTATGCACCTAATTCTCATATTTTATATGAGAGAAGTATTTGTTTCCAATATGTCATCATGAACACAGAAGCTACACTAAACGAACATACTTTACAATTGCTAAAAATAATTTTATACATGCAAGAATTATAAGCAAATTACTAAGTATAAACTGTACCATTTGTTCTATATTCTCACTTATACAGAGAGGTTCATGCAGACTTATAATCAGAGAAATATGGAAATACCTATCTATGTCTCCACCAACATCATGCAGTTTTTGTCACTATTGTTCTAGTACAGCTTAAGGTCAAGCATGGTGATTCTCCTAGAAGTTCTTTTATTGTAAAGAATTGTTTTTGCTATCTTGGTTTTTTTTGTTGTTCAATGTGAATTTGAGAATTTGGTCTTCCCATATCTTTGAAGAATTGTGTTGAAATTTTGATTGGGATTGCACTGAATCTGTAGATTGCTTTTTGGCTGTTTTAAAAATTTTTTATTAGATATATTTCTTTACTTACATTTCAAATGTTATTCCCCTTCCTGGTTTCCTGTCCATAAGCCCACATCCCCTCCCCTAACCCTCCCCCATATGGGTATTCTCCCCCTACATTCTCCTTACTGCCCCGTCCCATATTCCGCTGCACTGGGGGTTCAACCTTGGCAGGACCAAGGACTTCCCCTTCCACTGGCTATTCCCAACAAGGCTATTCTCTGCTACATACGCAATGGAAGCCCTGGGTCAGTCCATGTATAGTCTTTCGGTAGTGGTTTAGTCTCTGGAAGCTCTGGTTAGTTGGCATTGTTGTTTTTATGGGGTTGCAAGCTCCTTTAACTCTTTCAATACTTCCTCTAATTCCCCCCAAGGGGGTCCTGTTCTAAGTTCGGTGGTTTGCTACTAGCATTGACCTCTGTATTGGACATGTTCTGGATGTGCCTCTCAGGAGAGATCTATATCCGGTCACTTTCAGCACACATTTTTTAGCTTCATCAATCTTATCTAGTTTTGGTGGCTGTATATATGGGCCACAATGTGTCAGGCTCTGAATGGCCATTCCTTGAGTCGCTGCTCTAAACTTTGCTTCCATATGGATATTTTTCCCTATGGATATTTTTTCCCCTTTTAAGGAGTGGGAGCATCCGCATTTTGGTCATCCTTCTTCTTGAGCTTCCTTTGGTCTGTGGATTGCATCTTGGATAATTCTAGCTTTTTGGAAAAACACAGTTTGAAATCAGACAAAAGAAATATATCTGTATATACCAAACAGCTATTAGGTCAGTGAAGCCTTTTCTCCCAAACTACTCTTTCTTCAGTCAGAAACAAGCTGAGCCAAAGGGAATATTATAGAAAGGTATCTCCTGGCATCGTATCAGTTTCTTGTATAAAGGTTTTTGTAACTTTTCATGAGCATAGCATTGAAAAACTGGGCAATCTATGAATGTTTGCTGTAATTAATTCCATCTGTAGTTTACAAAAACTGTTTCACATAGAAGCAACCATAATTTCATAGACATCACAGAAAGCCAGTTTCACACACAGCAATATCCAGTCTTCCACTTTGCACTTCCCTGCTTTTTTTTTTTGCTTGTTAACTAATGTTTTTTTTCTTCATTTTACAGTCCAGATTTTATTCCCCTCCTTATTCACCCTCCGATTGTTCCACATCCCATACCTCCTCCCCACCCCATCCCATCCCACCCAACCAGATTTCTAAACTTCCTGCTGCCTGGTTGGTGATCCAGTATCTGAAAGTTCTCAGGAGTCCAGGTTAATTGAGACTGCTGGTCCTCCTACAGGGTTGCCCTCCTCCTCAGCTTCCCCCAGCTTTTCTCTAATTCAACAGAGGGGTCAGCAGCTTCTGTTCATTAGTTGGGTACATATATCTGCATCTGACTCTTTCAGCTGCTTGTTGGGTCCTTTGGAGGGCAGTAATGATAGGTCCCTTTTTTTGTGAGCTCACCATAGCCTCAGTAATGGTGTCAGCCGGATCCCACTTTGGGCCTGTCGCTAGACTTTCTTTTCCTCAGACTCTTCTCCATTTCCATCCCAGCATTTCTTTCAGACAGGAAGAATTATGAGACAGAGTTCTGACCATGGAGTAACAACCCCATTCCTCACTTGAAGGAGGTGGACTCTAAAAGTTCCCTCCCCTCCACTGTAGGGCATTTAATCTAGGGTCCCCCACTTTGAGTCCTGAGTGTCTCTCACTTCCCAGGTCTCTGGTACACTCTAGAGGATCCTCCCAACCTCCTTCCTCCAAGAAAACAACGTCTTTTACTTTAATGTAGCATTTGCCAGTGACTCTCCTTGAAATATTGTATGTGTAAGTACCATGTGTACAACTTTTCTGTATGCCCTCATTAAGTCAGAGGTCAACAGATGTCTTTCTCTATAGCTTTCCTCCTTATTTTGTAAGATGTGCTCTCTCACTAAAAACTGACCTTGCCATTTGCCTAGACTAATTGTCAACAAACCAAAAGATCCCCCTTCCTTTTTCTCCTCACCACATTCCATTCCCTTGAGTTAAGTATCAGCTGTACATCTGGCTTTAACATGTATTCTGGAGATCTGGACTCAGGTCCTTAGGACTTCATGAAAGCAATTCACCAACTAATCTATTTGACCAATACTCATACATTTCACTTGATAAAAATTCTAGCCAATTTGGTCATGCTACCAACTTGCAATCTAGCACTCAAACTAAGGCAAGATGATTCAAATTTGAAGCCAGCTTGAGGTTCACAGTAAGATTCTATCACAAAACAAAACAATGAAGGAAGAAAGAGAGGACAAAAGGAAAGATGGGAGGCAGGAAAGGTGAGAGGGAGGGAGGGAAGAACTGAGCTGAGGATGCAGCTCCTCTGTAGTCATTAAAATATTTGCCTTGCATGTGTAAAGCCATGAATCAGTAGTAGCCACCACTACTGAAAAACAATTAAGACTGAAGGAGACTATAATCACAAGAGCATAGTTTCCCTAAAGCTATGCATTTCCCAGGGAAAAATCTAATTTAAGGATCATCAATTGTCACAAATCTCATCCTTACAAGGGGGAAAGGTTAAAATTTACATTGTTATAGAAGAGAATACCTAGAAATCCATAGGTTTGATATCATTGTGAAATAAATAAATGCATACTCCCAACCGCCTCCTAAAGACAAGTAAATCTATTTTACTAAAAACAGAATTAAATAACAGGATCAGCTAATTACATTTTCTACCAACCAGAAATGTGGCAACATAAATGGAAAATATAAAACTTCCTTGAATCACACATCATAGCTCAAAAGAACTATGGTTTCTCTTTGCCCATTATGCAGACATGTGGCTATAATTGTGTTATTTTTCTTAAACAAATATTTATATTAAAGACTTTCATTTTATATTCATGTTTTATCTTCCAAGTATATTTCAATATAATGGCCCTTTACCCTTTAAAGCTTCCTTGACTAGTGTAATCAAATCACTAATATTTATGGGATGAATCCTTCTCTAAATTCTGTAAGAATTACTTTCCAGAATTAATGACTAAAACAAATTATGAACATACACATTTATCACTGTTTTATATAAATTTCACACAGCAAGTTCTCCAAAAATGTTACAAGTACATTTCTATGTAATATTTAAACTTTTCTGTTACTTAAATGCAAATTTCCCATAAAGAAGAATGTATTCATCATTCGAATTAGTTTATTGCTCCTAAATTAAGTTTAATTCAATATTCAAAGCATATTAGGTTGGACTAGAGTCCTGAGTCATGTATTATGTCTGGACTCAGCTACTACACAGCTGCCTTATCTTACAAAGGCAATTTCTCCTGCATGGAACTTTGGTATCTATAAAATTAAGAAACTGAATTAAATCTTTGTTCAAGTCCCTTAACAATATATGATTCCAAATCTATAATTAGTGGCATTGTTCAAATATGAAATTTCCTCCATAGACTAATGTTTGAATAATGAACCAACTTGGTCTCCAGATTGGGACCACTGGTTTGGCAGGTTGCAAAAACCTCAGAAGGTACTGCCTAACTGGAGGAAGTTGATGATTGAGTTCTGTCTTACTTGGAAAGTCATTCTAGGACTGTAGTCTACTCTCCTCTCTTATCTTCATTGATGAAGAAATTCACCTGCAACCATGTGCACTGTCCAGGTGCATTGGGCCATATGCAATCAGGAGCCAAAAAGAGCTAATTGTGCCCAACATGTTTCTGTAGGGTATTTAGTCCTATGAAGCAGAAACATAACAAATGTAACTAGTTGATATAAGTTGGAGGGAGATGGAGAGTCTATTGTGTTGGTATTTAAACCTACTCATTCTGCTGAAGCAAACATTCTATGTTTAGTCAAGGTTGTTGCTGCCAATCTATGTAAAGTCCAGGGTATTTGGAACTATTTCATTTTCCTGGTAGGACAAATGTATTTCACTTGAATTATGGTAGGTCTCTGCAGCTGTATTCCTTCAAGACTGCAGCAGTCTGTTGTCTGCCAGCTATGCCAATAAAAATGATAAATGTTTTCAGTGATTAACTTATTTGCCAATAATAGAAGAAGAATTTGAAGCTCATAAATTCTGTACCCATAATTTTATACATGCCTAAAGACGTATAATCTACATACACATTGAAATAAAACAGTGATTGTGAAAATCAATAGTATATTTTCCAGATTAAAGAAATACATATATATTTACCTTTAGTATCTCCAATGTCTGAAATAGTCTGATAATAAAGTAGAATAATAATACTATACATAAAATCTTTCTATTCTTTTGGACAGTTGCTGAAATCACATTAACACTTTAAAAGCAGGTATTTTCTCACACTGGCAAACTGTGTGTGTGTGTGTGTGTGTGTGTGTGTGTGTGTGTGTGTAAGAGAGAGAGAAATTTAAGTATTATAAATCTACATTATAAGAATCACTTAACATTATCTTTAAATGTAATGTATTTTTAAAGCAGTAGACATTCCAAAGACTTTTTTTAGAAGGGAAATAATGTGATGAATTATAGTATATAGGCTGTAGCAGTCCTTGGAGAGAATACCCAATGCTCTCTTCAGCTTTCATTGAAAAACTAAATAAACAAACCACATGCAACAGGGTAGCTTCCCCTTGGGAATGAGATTGTTGTAGATGTATTAAGGAATAAAACACATGCTATTATATATGGATTGTGAATAATTCATGTGTGCTATCAAAGGAGCTGTGCAACTGAGACCTTTCTCAACTATAATTCTCATTTTGTTCTTTGTGTCTGTTGCAATCAGTAGACTTAATACTTAGAGTAAGTGGAAATAAGGTTGACTAAAAAGTTGTAAATATTAAAAAGGATAAATAAGCAAGGCTACAAGCCAACTGTGATGTGATTCTTTACATATAAAAATATTTGTGAAGCAATGTGATATGTGTCTAGTCTCTTGTTATGATCTAAGTCATGTGTGCATAATTTATCCATATTAATTTTTAATTTAACTCTTTGGGGAGATAGGGAATGTAGATCAACAAAACTACTGCAGAAAACCAGAAGAATAGTTATGATTATTTCAATTGCATTCTAAAGCATATAGGAATAGAAATATATTACACATTCTACTAACAAAAGACCCATGGATATGCAAGCTTGTGGCTGGAAAACTATTATTTATAATCTTGTGCTATCTAATCCATCATAAATTCAAAAAATTAAGACAGAGCATTGCTTAACACAGACACAACAGGGCAGCTTCATGTATGAGCTACAGTAGATGCATGAACAAAACCTGTACAAGTCCAAGCCAGGTTAAAACCAGATGTAGTTGTGGAGGTATTGGTAATTGGTAGCTCTTGTGAGAAGAGGGAGTTTTCTCTAAGAATGTAGACCTAATACATAGACCATTCACCAGTGGAAGAAAAATCGCCCAAGAATATTTGGAAAGCAAAATTAGTCTTGAAGGGTTTAAAAGGGATACAAAGCTGTCTGGGTAAGTAAATACAGTGAGTGGATCTTGGAAGAATTTGAGATGAATATGAACAAAGCATAGTTTATGGGTCTTTCAAAGAACTAATAAAAGGTAAAATAAATAATGTAAAAGCCTTCATAAATTATTTACTGTTTTACTATAAATTCTGTAGCATTTGATTTTTAAATAAAACTTTTGTTTTTTTTAAATTCCATACATATAAACAAAGCGTTTTGGCTACTATTGCCACCACCTATTATCTTAGTCCTCTGACATCATCAAATCCCTCCTACCAATATGTCACAAAACAATATGAGCATGAAAGGGTATCTGCCTCATTCTAAATCTACAAAGAATGATTTTAAAGTATGGTCCCTGCTTTAGAAAGATTATAGAGGATAGCCTAGGAACATTTAATACACGTTTAACTAATTTTACTTGAACAACACATAGTGTACTAGAATTGCATATTGGGTAAAATAAAATTCTTATTGAAATTATCAACAATAGAATAATTACTTGTCTCTCTTTGAACAATTTATTAAAATCAAAGTAAAACCATACTTTTATACAGATTGAAAGAAAGCTGTATTTAGGTGGTGTGGATAATGGACAAGATTGTTTACAAATCTTGTTGTCTAACTGTTGCTTATTACCAGTACATCCTTAATCAGACTGGGTCCCCCATCCCATTCATGCACTCATTACTTTACTTCCCTATGCCCATCCAGGCTGCCATTTCTTACCTGGCTCATCTAATAATATCGATCTCTATTGCTGAGGCTATATGTCTCTGCCTCAAATATGTCTAAAATCTCTAATTCCTGGAATGCTGCCCCTAAAGTATACATCTGATTATACTGCTTGTTTCAAGAACTGTGGTACGGGACCTTATCTTGAATCAAAAGCTTTTCCTTTTCTCATGCATGCCTGCCCTGTAACATATGCAGTTCTGTCTACATGCAAACTCTTCTCTTTAACAGAATGAATTACCTGATGTGGTTTAATAACACAAGATGGTATCTCACCTGCAACCTGTTCACGGTGAAAAAATAAACCTTCCTAGAACCACTTATGACAACATGGCTTCTAAGGCTCACTTGTTATCATCTGACTTTTATAGATCTCTACCTTCTGCAACTATTTTACTAATGACAGCATACCATAGTCATATATTATTGTTGATCAGTGTCCTACCTACTGATGAAACAAGTATCATTTGCTTCCGGAGGAAGCATGATTCATTGGGTTTCTTTCCATTGTTGAATGTAGGCCTAATAATGGTAGATCCAAAAAAACAGATATACTGAACATGTGTATAGGTGGGTGTGTGTAATTAAAATTAATTTAAATATAATATAAAAAGAAAATATAATGAAACGTAATATATATATATATCTTAATTCCCAACGATATGAATATTTCATTGTGACTTCTCAAGCATGTGTAAAAATGTGTGACAGGTGAATTTATTCACTGATTGAATTAAAAACCAACACCTTCCACATGGCAAACTGCATTTGAATTATTCCTTAAGTGGACCTTCATTATTTGTGCTTTAAAGAATGAAAATTGTATCCCCTGAATACTTTAATTTAATATATTCAATACTCAAAAATGTGCTGGATTTTCCTTGTAGTTTGACACAAATAAGTACAAGCTTTAAGTGAACAAAATATTTTTAAAATGTAAATAAGCATCTTTTATAACTACTGTCCTTTTAAGCAATTCTTGTTGTATCCCAATAGTTCGCATATACTACAGGTGTATGAGAATTAATTTCTTGTTAATTAATAAGTATCAGCCTGCTAGTAATAAAATATGAGTATTTCTATTTGATTTATAATGCATTTGCTGGAATAAAATAACCCACATTCATTCCAAATTTAAAAATCAAGTTTATAAATGTCCTTTATAAAAACAAGGTTATAATTATACATTTTGTAAGCCTATCTTTCAAAGGCCTATGAAAGATATCAGAACCACAGATTTTCTCAACTCTATTAAAGATTATTAATTCCAATCTGTCATTAATGATGCAGTTTAATCGCATGAAATTCACAATAAAATTGATAGGAAGAGACATTTAAAATTCAAAATAATCCGTGTGTTCATAAGAGAGACTATATAGAACGGCAAAATGTGTCTTCTAATGGTTACTCTTCACTGTGATGTTGGCTAGATTTCAGTTGGAAAGTAGAAAGCACACCTCTAGCTATATCTGTGATAATTTTTTTTCCTAGATTAACTGAAAGAGAAAGACTCACCCTGAGTGTGAGATGCAACAACTGAGCTTGGGGCCCTGGATGGGAAAAAAAGAAAAATCTAAGTATGAACACAGGCTACACTTTCTGCTCTCTGGTCAACCATGAAATGGAGAGCTTTAACACATATCCTTGTTATCTGAAGTTAAGAAAACATGAAATCAAGGACCCACTGACTGAACCTTTTGAAACCATGAGCCAAACATGATTCTTTCTGCCTTTAAGTTGTTTCTGTAAGGCATTTTATCATATTGATGAGAAAAAATATATAAAATACATGCTATTGGTTGCAAGCAATTCCTGCTTGGCAGCCTGCTATTCATGCCTCTTTTTTTCACATTACATGGATAGTTCTTGCTCATAATTTCATGATCAATAGTTTCTTCTGTTTATATGTCAATATTATAGACCATTACCGAGCATTTCCTACCTTTCTAAAGCTAAAAGAAAATAAAAAAAGTAAAGGAGGTAAAATTTTCATTTATCAGACTTTTAAAAACTCTAATACTTACTTAACCTGCAAAGTAAAATCTTGGTAACAATATAAATATATTTCTATCTTAATGCTTGTTTTAAAACACTTTTCAGGAAACTTTTTCATGTTGGTAAATGTGCTATAAATTCATAGAATGAAATGTTTTGGTCAAGATCTAAATCAGAGCAACAGTGAAGCTCTACAGGAATTGGAAAATGGAGTTCATATCGAGCGGGAGTAGATTTGCTTTTATCCTACACAGAGAGGAAGAAAAATTAATCAGAAAAAAATGCCAAAGGAAGAAAATTGTATAACTTTGATCTGGGAGTCAACTAAACTGTACAGATAACAAAATAGCAGATTTGGTTAAGTTCTAGTTTAAGGTAATTTGTATTAATGTGATGGGGCCTTTTGTTTTATTCTCCTAAAATCATCAGCAGTTTATTTCTTGACAATAATTACTATAAATCTACTTTATGAGTACTGAAGAAAAGGTTTATACAATCATGAGTTTCTGCAATGCATTATAGAAACTTAAACAGAGTTGGGAAAAATGTTTAGCAGAATAGCATTGCAAGTCCTTTTGTACATTTGCAAAAGACTCATGAAAGGTTGTGCACAGGCTGGTAAGCAAGATTAAAGTCAATATAATTTAAATCTTCTGCTAACACCTGAGTTACATTATAAGGACATCAGAGTTGACAACTTCTCCCATCTTCCCTATCAAGTGTTTATATGTTATCTGCATATCAAATTTAGAATATTCACAATAAATAATGTCAGAATACAAAGTTATAACTACTGGCTCTATATAAACATCTAAATGATAAAGATCTATCGAACCAGTATTGAGTTTCATTTACGTATCAACTCTTAAAGGTTTCTGGAGGTAAAATTGTAAAAGACAGACAAACACTAACATGTAACTGTGTATACAAATTACCAATACCAAAACCTATTTTATTAAATAAGAAATAGCATGGTCATGCTAGTAATTTTCTTCTAAGAAATAAGCCAATAAAGAAACATGGTGAAATTTTAACAAACTATAATGACATCAGTAAAATGTATTAAGAACTCAGCAAATATTACACTAAATTTCAGAACTAATTTTTAAATTTAAATTGGTAGGCGTGATACTACATGTAGATTTTGAAATTGAAGAAGATATCAAAAGACAGAAAGATTCCCCCATGCTCATGGATTTATTGATTAACATAGTAAAAATGGCCATTACAGATTCAGAATAACCCTCATCAAAACTCCAACATGATTCTTCATAGACCTTGAAAGAATATTTCTCAGATTCATATGGAAAATCAAAAACTCAGGCTATTTAAAACAATCTTAAATAATAAAAGAACTACTGGATTGGAGGTTCCATCCTTCCCAATTTTAATCTATACTACAGAGATATAGTAATAAAAACTGTATCTGACTGGCATAAAATACACAAGTTGGTTGATAGGATTACATTAAAGACCTATACAAAAGTCCACATACCTATGAACACCTAACTTTTTAATAAAGAAACCAGAAATACACACTGGGAAAAAAAGACAGCATGTTCAGCAAATGTTGCTGGTAAAACTGGATGGGTTTATGCAGAGGATGCACATGGATCTGTATCTATCACGCTGAATGAAACTAAAGTCCAAGTGGATCAAAGACCTCAACATAAAACCAGATACACTGAAACTGATAAAAAAAGAAGGTTGGAAAAAGCCTTGATTGCAAAATATACAAAACTCTGTAACGCAAAATACACAATAAATAGGACAAAGAGACTGCATATACAATGGAAAAAGATTTTACCACCTCTATATCTGATAGAGGATTAATGTCCAAAATATAATTTAAGAAACCAAAAAGCTAGATATTAAAAAAAAACTAAGTAATCCAATTAAAAATGGAGTGCAGATCTCAACTGAGGAATCTCAAATGGCTAAGACGCACTTAAAGAAATGTTCTAAGTTCTTAACCATCAAGGAACTACAGAGAAGGACGACTTTGATATTCTATGAATGTCTATGATCAATAGCACAAGTGACAGCTCATGCTGGTGAGGATAAGGAAACTCCCCCTTATTGCTGGTTGGAGTAAAAACTTGTACTCCCACTATGTAAAACAAAGTGGCAGTTCCTCAGAAAGTTGGGAATCAATCTACCTCAAGATGCAGTTATACCATTCTTGGGTATATAACCACAGGATGATTCATCCTGTGACAAGGACACTTGCCCAACCACTGAAGCTTTATTCACAACAGCTTGAGAAACTGGAAAAACCTAGATGTCCTTCAACAGAAGAATGGATAAAGAAAATGTGGTAAATTTACCAAAGTTATTTACTCAGCTGTTCCAAAAATGACATCATAAAATTTGCAGACAAATTGGTTGAACTAGAAAAAAATCATCCTGAGTGAGGCAACCCATAATCAGAAGGATAAATATGATATGTATTCACCTATATAAGGATATTAGCCATTAAGTAAATAATGGCCAAGCTACAATATGTAGATCCAGAGAGGTTAGATAAAGAGAAGTTGTCTCCAAAAGAACCTGGTTCTCCTATGGATAGACTTGTGATTGGTGTGAATGTAAGTCAGTATTGGGTAGGAGTAAATGAGATGAAAGGTGAAGGTATGGAGAAAGATGGTTAGAACTATGGGGCATTTGTGGTGTTGCATGAAACACTAGTGCTGTAAAAACTTTCTGGAAACTCTGAAAGGGATCCTCATGAGGGTGAATACTGAACTGTTCCTCTCTTCTAATTTATGAGGTATCCAGCGGCAGGACTGGGTTACACTCAATTTGAGTTGTTGGCCAATAAGTTTCCATATAAATCCCTAAAGAATTCAGGCTATTGCTAAGGCAAAGGCTCTCTTTTCTCACCAAAAACTGACAGTAGGGCCTGATTGCCAAGGATAATGCCACTACAACTCATTGAAATGGAGAAGTAGAGCTGGTGCCTGCATGGAGTTTACACCCCTACATTCTAGTCTCTTTGGTGTAGGAAGAAACTCTGTAGGCTACTCAAAGAGAAATGTAGACACAAACTAAACCACAAAACTTTTGATCTGCAGTATGTCCTGCCTGCAAAATGTTCTAGGGCAACTGTGGTATAGAACTTGTGGGAATAGCCAACCAAAGTCTGATTTGACTTAAGGCCCACTCTATGAGAAGGAACCCATATGAAATTCTACTTGAGTCATCAAGAACCACATACTAGTTAGTCCCGAGATCTAAGGTAAAACCAAACCTTTTAAAAAAATCAATGAAGTGACTCCTAATGATAGCCTCCTATTCCTATATATCAGTGTCATGTCTAGTCATAATCAGAAAGTCTTCATATGTCAGCAAATGAAAACAGCCAGACATTATGTGAAGAGAAAGTCTACACAGGAGGTGACCACAAAATCTCTCTCCACAGAACACAGAAGCCCTTGGAAGACAGGGAGGAAAGACTATAGGAATTAGAGGAGTTAGGGGATACCAAAAGAATATGATCCACCAAAATAACTAAGCAAGTAGCATATGAGCTCACAGAGATTGAAGCCATAAGCACAAAACCTACATGCATCTGCATTTAGGTACTCTGTAAATGTATTATAGCTTTTAGCTTAGTATTTTTATGGGAATCCTGACTGTAAGAGTGTGTCAGCTCTTAAGACTCTTTTCCTCCTGTTAGCTTGCTGTGTCCACATTTGATGACAGAATTTGCTTCATTTTATTATATTTTAATTTGTAGTCTTTGTTTGTTATCCCTTAGAAGTCTGTTCCTTTCTAATGAGAGATTAAAAGAAACAAATTCATAGAGTAGGGGAGGTGGGGATGAACTGGGAGGAGGGCTATAATTGGGATATATTGTATGAGAAAAGAATCTATTTTCAATAAAAAATAAAAATTAGTTGTTTAACTGAGCAATCTCTTCAGCTCCCCATTATTATTAATTTACAGTGGAAGATTACTTAATGTATTGAGGCTACCAGTTGATTTTCCTCTCTCTTTCCTTGCTTTATTTAAATTTCATCAGCATGACAATTTGTCATTGGTTAAAGACATGTAGAGAAGGTATTTATTAATATATTAGTACCATAAACCAAAATCATGTTTCTTACTAAATAAAGCATTCTTCCTTTCATTTTAGATGAGAACTTCCTCAATCTGTAATTTTTAAAAAAATTACAAAATACTTCCTATACAAGGCAAACATTTAAGTCAGAAACAAGGACAAATCTGTCACCTATCCTTTCATCATTTACAATATTCCACTCTTCTAGACACTTGAATAGGCTTAGGGACACAAATGCCTGGTAAAATACCAGCCAATCAATAAAGTCTTATAAGAATCAAAAAAAATTAGTTGTTTATTACCTAGAACTAACATACATATTAGTATATTTATATAATGTATTTAAATCCTCAAATTCCCATGCACCTCCTCCCAGACTCATTTTTGTCTCCTTATCTACAATAAATGATATAAATAAACATAAAAAATAGGAACATGATGGAATCCTGGGCTTTAAAAAGAACATTATAAGGTTAGTATGAAAGTCATATTTCTTACTGAAAATATTATTTCTTACTGAAAATGAAATTTATACATGATATAACTACCAAAAATACAACAAACAATTAAAATCACTTCACAGCATCTTTAAGACAGGTAACCCCATGATCATTGCTAATAAAGTTAGAATAAACAGTACAAACTCAGAAGTTGTAAAGGTTAGGAAAAATGAGGTCAAAGAAATGAGATTAGTAGCTATTGAAATAGGAAGGAGAATTTGAGCCTGTCTAGACACTTCCTGTCTAATTTGTATCATTTTGAAAGAACAAGCTGTAAAATAAAAGTAAAATAAAGAGGTGCCATCAACTTGCTGGTTCATTCTTTTCAATTGTTTGTTATTCACTACTTTTGCTCTTTACTGAAAACTTCTACTTCAATGAATTGATATATGTTTCAGAATTTAAGGATGTACTGATATTAATAGCAAAGCAAGTGGGAAATAAGATGTGGATCAAAACAAAAAAAGTTCATTAGTATTAAATATAGACTTTAAATTTTAAAATACTTTTAAAATAGTTGATATAAAAGGCTTAATGAAAGAATAAGCTCATTTGTTTGCATTAATTTTTAAACTCCATTTTCTCGTTTAACAAGGTGGCTTAGCATTGGCTAAGTCCTTGTCATAAAAATTAGAGGAACAGAGATTGATCCCCATTACACGCTAGCTGGAAGGACAGAACAAACTCCTAATCACAATGACACTTGTGTTTCCCAACACACACACACACACACACACACACACACACACACACACACACACACACACACACAGAGAGAGAGAGAGAGAGAGAGAAATATTAAAATATAAATAAACTTTAAAGGTATATGCATTATACACATGTATCCAGTAACCATTAATCATAATTATTTTTAAAAAATACACTAAACAAAGTAAAGTGACTTACTATACAGGATACAAAGATGTAAGCAGAAATGTCATTGAATATTTTAGATGTCATCTCACATGTAAAATTGGGACCCACAGATTTTATAAATACCTAATAATTTACAAGGACTTGTTTATGCAAACATTTTGGATTTATACATTCATTTATTAGCTTTTATTAGTTTTCAATGAATTTGTTTATCATAAAATTATTCCACTAAAATAAAAGTTGCAGTAAAAGCCTACATTTTAGTCAAGAAAATTTAGTCTAAGACCTTTCCTAAAACATTCAAATATACATTCTCAAGTCCTCAGCTAAAGTTTCAAGTGGTATCTTTCCCAAATAGCATGCTGGATCTTAAAATACCTGAATGTCTAAAAGTTACCATAGTAATCCCCAAAGACAGCAAATCATCACACACTCACTTGTAGATTTCATAACTGTTATCATGAAGCTGTCAATATAAAATATAAGTTGTGATCTAAACAGATTAGAGGGGACAGTGATCTACACTTAATCCATAGGAAGCTCTTTTTGAAAGTCTCAAAGACTGAAAAGCACTCAATCCTGGTATGCAGTTGATATTGGCATTGGTATTGGGATTCCTCTGTGGCAGATGGTGACCTTACCCTACTGCTTCAGCTAAGAAGATTTTGATTAAGGCTAAACAAGTGTGAACAGTGCTAATTTCTTGCAGCAGGCCAATATGAATAAATTTCTAGAACAAGTGTAAGTGCCCCGACTCACCATATGGTCAAAGCCCATATCTTGCCAATAGAGTAGCCCGAGATGTTTCCAAAATGCTTAAATCTTGCCTCAAATCCCATGCCTCATAATGGCCACTAAGTCTAATAAGAGCTACATAGGAAGCAAGATTGTAATGAAAGACTCATAATTCAATGTATTATGCAGTGAGATAAGCTTTACAAAGATGAAACATTACACATAGAAGTCTATATCCTTTCATATGCAATTATATTTCATATATAATTAATACACAACTACTCACCTGTGCTTAATCTGTGTAAACTGTTTCAAGTTCAGTTGACTACCTGGTTAGTGTGTAGTTTTTCAAGGCTTTGCCTGGGCTACACAAGCCCTCAACCACTCATCCTCCTTCCTAGCCTGCATTGAATATATCCTGTAATTATACTCAATACCACAAAAACGTCCTTTTTCATATTTAAATTCCAACATTATTTACATGTTGCATCATTAATATAGTTTATAAGTTATCAAATTTTGCTACTAAATAGTTGGAAATGGAATAAGACTTTTCCTCCCTTGCTTATGAAAGGACAGAAGCAGTGTTAGAAACATTCGAAAAGTACAATACAAAACCTAATGAAAAAGAAAAAAACTATATAAAGCATTTGGATTAGAAAAAAATAAAAGCTATAAAAATTATACACTTCTTAGATTAAATCTAAACTTTAAAATTTAGAATCTAGCACACAAAAGTTTCTTAACCTAATGTTTTTTTTTTTTTGACCCAATTGACAAGATACGATTGCCACCTAAACATAAAAAGCCCAATACACATCCATCCCTTAAAACCGTTTGTAACAATCTGTAAAGGTACAGCGTGGAATCTTAACGTCACCTGCCATAATGTCCTGCCATGGCTTCTCTCCAGCCTAATGCTTCTTAATTACATTGTCTGTAACACATTCCATATATAATGCTAATATATGTTCTTATCTATCTTTTGATGAACCTTCACAATTATATAATTTCTGGTGTGAAAACTATAATTTTTGTGATGTGTTTGCTTAAAGAGTTGACTTTTTTAAAATTCACTAGATACTAAAGCATGATTGAATTCTAGTCAGTGAAGGAAAACATCAGCTCTCCAGGGTCCAATACACTCTTCCAAATCTGTGTCAGGACCTAGCAAATATTATTCTCTAGATATGTTATCAGTAATGAGAGAGAGAGAGAGAGAGAGAGAGAGAGAGAGAGAGAGAGAGAGAGAGAGAGAAGAGAAGAGAAGAGAAGAGAAGAGAAGAGAAGAGAAGAGAAGAGAAGAGAAGAGAAGAGAAGAGAAGAGAAGAGAAGCTGGTAAGAATGGTTTTCAAGAATTCTCTTTGTAAGGCCTCAGGGGAAATGTCCTATAAGTGATCAACACAAGAGTCATGCCTTCTGGTTATCTAGGAAGCACAAATGATCCATGTAATGAAGCACTCAAGTGTTTGCTTGCCTGGGACCATGGGGAGAAGAAAACCCTGTCAGTTGCATGAGTTAAAAATATCTACGCGGCAAAGGTGTGCGCTTCAGATGTTCTACCAAGTTATGTTAGAATGGGGAAAGCCACTGAATGCTTTTTCTAATAATCAAGGTACAGTCAAGTATTTATGTTATTCTTATAAATTATGTAACATCCAATTTATACAATGTGTACTGGTCAGTGAAAAAATGGAAACAGTCATTCTTGTTCTCAATTTAAATTCAATCTGAATTTATTTCACTGACTTAAGTGTGATAATAAGCAATTTAATACCTTAGTGTATTATGTGAAAATTAAGGGTCATAGAATAAGAGCATCATAAAAAAAAAACAGCATTTACAGGTGCAGTGCTCTTATTTACATTAAATCAAACAAGGCTTTTCAAAATACACCAAATATTTTGGCTCTGATGTTTTTAAGGAAATTTATGACATAAAAACTAATTAAGAAAAAAAAATGTGTGTTAGAACATTTCCCCATAGTTTAGCCATCTCTGCCATCCACAGACAAGCAAACTCTTTAATACTTTCTGTGACTTTAGAAATGAAGTGCTGCCCCCTTTAAGTCTCCAATTCAATTGATTAGGGCATTTTTCAAGGTCTTTATCATGTGTATTTAAACATGAGTTGACCAAAACTCTATGATTTTAAGTGGAGAAGTAACAATAACATTTGTTTTCATCTGAATGGTTTTTAGCTCAGAAAGGAAAAGTCTTACTGCTTACACTTCCACGCCCCATACCACAACTGCTATCTCAGCGTGCAAACATTAATACTTGTCGAGAAGTATGCCGTTGTCAGAGAGAGGAGTCATGGAATTGACAATTAACCAGGTGGTTAAGAAGACAATTTGGTAATAGAACTCTTTAGGCATATACTAGATAGAAAAAGCTCTGCCCAATATTTAAACATACTTTTATATTTTAATTTGTGATGTGTAAAACAAAGCAGAATGAGGAAAAGATACTGTTTTATTCCTTGTTTTTTGTGCTTTACTTTCTGTGCTTTCTGGGCTCAAAGCTGGTGACTGTGTTTTGCTTTGTGACACAGCAGACAAATAAAATGTATAGTAAACCCCAGGGCATCTATTGTGTTGAAAATGTGAACAAAAGTAGAGACATAACCAACTAATAATGGAATGAACTTATAGTTATTTAGTTCTGGAGCTAAAATACAAGCTATCTCAATCGTGAGGAGTTGTCCATCAAAATCAGTCACTAGAATGTTTCGTTCTCCATTATGTTGTTTTAAATGTAGAAGGAAATACTTGTTTTCCAATACAGAATTTCAGAACAAAAAAGCACAAAATGCTAGCACAAGAATTTCAGTCCAACAGAATATTTTGCATGTTTAATATTTATGTGGTTCAAGCAAAAAGATAGCCCTTTACTAAATCTGTATGGTAAAATGGGTAACATAAACAAATACAAATAAATATTGGGATTGTATAGCCCTAAAATTCTTAAAAGAAAAATGAGAAAATGGACTCTGAAAGCTGAAATAAATTAATCTATTTTTCTGGAGCAGAAGGATAGAGTCTGAATAAAACATAGAACTTTAGAAAAACTTGTATGCATTGTTCTATGTTGTACATGTTTCAATATGCACATTTTATAAAAACTCATGGCAATGATGGAATTTCTTTGAGGTGGGCTAACTCAACACAAGAAGTTACATGCTATTAGAAATCGTCTGGATTTTTAGATTATTAAGCTGCCTTTTCTTTCTTTCCTCATATCTATTCTAAAGTTTCTATTAAAGTAAAAAAATTGAACATGAATATAATTTTTGCTCTCCAAATTCTGAATATACAACATTTCTCATTCTGAAATGAGTATAAGCCTTTAAAATTAGCAATCAAAGAACTTTGAGAGAGGACAGTGAAACAAACTGCATAATGATTTTAAATCACTAGAAGGATCTGCTGCCAATCAGCTAATTGTAATTATGCATTGTGCGGGCTTAAAAAGAACCTGAAATGGAAATTGTTTCTTATTCAACACTTAAAAATAAATTTTGGTTTGTACAAACTTCATGAATTTTGAGGAGTCCTTGGGCTGTCTATTACCTCTCAAGCCTCAGAGACTGCTGATTTTTAAAAGAACACAGTGGTACGTTTCTGTTTCTATAAATATGTTACAGATTGTTTGTTTTAAATGCAAATATGCAGTGTGAGGAACCCATGACGTGTCTTTTAGGATTTTCTACTATATGCTGCCATCAAAATAGATAACCCTGGGTATTTTGCAAAATGCCAGAACAAAAGGTAATCTTCAATATGGCTGTTACTAAACAGTATCATATCTCTGAGGAAAAACAAATTCAAGCAAAAACTGGGGTGTAAAAGAAAGAAATTTCCAAGGAAATCTTTTGGTTTAGAAATTTCCAAATGGGAAGCTATCACAAAGGAGAAGCTTAGGGGAAAAAATTCAAAGGCCTACAAAACAAAAACTGCATCAGGAAAAAAAATGATAATCATCTAGGAGGATTCATAGTCTTTAGAAAAGGTGATTGCTGTATGGAAAACAAATGCTATGACTATAATCTAGGCTAAATTGCAACAAAACGCTTAGCAATGCACATCTCACAATAATGTCCTTGTAAGAAAAACAGTGTATTAAATGTGGTTTGGCAGGCAGAGAGATTTCGTTACTGAAGAAAACATCCTTGACATAATACCACCGTACATGGAATCTTGAACACTTGCTGATCTCCCTCCTTTCCATCCAGGTGTGAACTGGGCTATTGCTATTAATGACCGAAGCACCTTAAGTCGGAAAGGATTCTACCAGGTGATCTGCAACAACTGGATGCTGACCCCTCGCTTATATTCTTATATTCTAATTAAAGTAACTCAGTTTCAGATTACCTTCTATTAATAATTTTTCAAAGTCATTTTAATTACTCGTATTTTCCCACACAATCTGCCCATAACTTTATTTCTAAATTGCTAGATGTCAGTAACCAAAATCATTAATTCAGACATTCGATGGCCTACTCTTCAAACGTTTCTCTAAAATTATAGATACCAATGAGTCTGTTGGGAACTGAAAAATATCAGATGACACATATTGATCAAACACATTAAATTAATCGTTCAATATCATTTTCTTAACAATGGGCACTAGTTTTCAGCATGAGGTGAAAGACGAATACATTTCTAAATTGTTGACATGAAACTGTCATATAGAAGCTACAAGAACTTTCTAAAATCACCTAGCAACATGATCACAAAGATGAAACTAGATATAAACTCAGCAGAAAGATATTACATTCAGGAGATCTCCTAATGCATATAAAAATGAAAAATGTTGGCTATATATTAGGAAGACAACATTGAAACATAGAACTGATAAAACCACACTATTATTGTTTTTTATGATAAGAAAAGAATAGTGAAGTAAACATCATATTTGCACTACTGAATTCACCTTAAAACTTCTCCCCAAACACATACTGCTATTTATATGTCTGTGGCTGCACTATGGGTCATGCTGCATGCTTTTATATGCGTAAAATATACGACAGACAAAGTTGAAGAATGCCTGATATTCCACGAAAATGGTAACTAAGAATCTTTTCCAGTTATTTTTTTCGTATTTCCTTTGTACGGCTTAATGCTCCTGTGTGGGAGGGCAGTGACAAGCTATTTCCTGTCTCTCAGAAACCGGTGAGTAAGCTTACAGACTAGGGACAAAGGCTTCCTGAATCTGAAGAAAAGGATCCTCCTGTAAGCATTAAAGGCACAGTTCCAAAACGACCTGCCTTTCCCCATCTCCAGGATATAAGTGCCCCAAAGACAGTGTTTCCAGAAGTGGCAGATGCTTTGACAAAGAATGGCTGCTGAAAACGGAGGCTTCATCAAGTAGGGGAAATTGTCATCTTCCTCTTTTTTTTTTTAACTATCTGCTTCAAGGACAAGTTCCCTAACTGTTCCTTTACATTACTAAACATAAAGGGGGAGGGATACAATAAGTATCTTTCATCCCCATCTCCTGTTAGAAGAGGGATGAAAGGTTACCACATAGGTCAAGAGAAGGGGTCTCCATTGCTTCCTTCTGCTAGGACTAGGACTCCAACCAAGAAAGGTCATTAAAGAAATGTGAATAACGAGGAGCTGAAAAGTTGTTTGAGGCAGAAATAAAATGAAATAAAGTAGAACAAAGAGGAAAGCAGATCTTCTTTATCAAGGGGCTAAGTGGGGAAGGTGCCTCAGAAACACTGATCAATGTGAATGTACCGCATGCAGGCTGGCAATGTACCCCAGGATGGTTATATAGAAGGTTATTTTATCCATAAAACCCCTGATTACGACTGATAGGAATGGCAGTAGTCACTAGAGAAGGGAAGAGTGCTTCTTCCTCTGTCATTCTGTGTCCTGGAGCAGCCAGTTTCTGGGTTGAAGAGGACAGTCCAGGTGAAGATGACAAAATACAAGTGTCACTCCAAAAAGCCATTTTTCACTCAGGTCTGCACGGGATGAAAGGAAAGTTGGAGACAAAGCTGGTCTACTTCTTTAGAATTGAAACAACTACAAAGGAATGCAAAATTTTCCATGCATGTGGAGGTTAGAGCATACCTCAAAATTGTGAGTTTTTTTCCTTCTACAAATTGAACTCACGTGGTCAAGCATGGCAACAAATATCTTTACTCACTGAGCCCAACCATGTAACTTTTCATAAGTAGTAACCAAAATTATACTTGGGGATTATCTTCATCTAATAGTTTCTGTGATGGAAGATCCTCTAGAAGAAAGAAGATAATACTAAATTTTTTTTGATTAGCATGGGTCTTGAATGAATAAAGACTACGAGAAACATGGTTTCTTAGTTTTGATGTCAATAGCTTGTTTCCCCTTTTTTCATCTGTGTGATCATTCAACAGCATTAAAACATAAGTCATAGTCTATGGAGGACAATAGATCATTGATCCAGATAAATTAATCTGAAAATATAGAATTCCAGTAACCTCAAATAAAGCACTTAATTTTCTCAATTATGGAGTTGTAGTCAGAGAATCTTCTAGATGGGAGATTGGACACAGTAAAAACAGTCGAGCTCTGTTTCTGGTGATTACTGTTGCCTTTCTGGTATCTCTGTCATACCCACCTCTCAGCTGATGGATCTTCATTCATGGCTACCTAATGAAATAAGTGCAGGGACTAATGTTGGAAGAGGAGAGGAAGATGGAGATGACTGAAGGTACTGGAAATGTTACAACACATGCTAAAGATCTTCTTCTAAGTCTCAGTCAGATTTAGAAAAGTATATTAACTAATTCCATGGTTTGCTGGTCATCGGGGTTTCAGGAGAGGTCCGTAGATTCTGTCTGCTAAATATTACTATCTTTCCCATGCAGAGTTCAGTTATACAAAATTCTAGTAAAGTGGAGCAAGAACACATGTATCTTACCCAGTGCCTAGGGAAAGGTCCTTATAACTTACTTCAAAACCTAACTATAAGTTATCTGCACCTTGCAAGTCTCGCCTATAACAACATTTTGTACTTTTTTAATCAAAATAAAATCTTTGTCTAGCATTTATTTTTTTCAAATTTCCAACTCAATTCCCATGGCTAATGCACTCAAAAGTGAACATGAACACTAATAGTAAAGACATCAGCAAGGTAACTGGTCTTAAAAATGGGAATACAACATGCTAGAACTTTTTAATCAATAATTTTATTAATTATTAATTAGTTAATAAAAGTCAGGGTGTTAACATATCCTGAGAAGGGCCCTTCCTAGGGTCCTACCGCCTTTGCTCCTCATTCTAACAAGTAAGAACAACACTGAGAAATGGGAGCAAGTACCCCACATTTATGAGCTAAAAACCTTTCCCTATTCTGCATTGGAATCATTGTACATTTTTACCAAACTAAATAGAAACATTGAAAACCTTGTCTCAGAGCCAAATCTTGAAAGCTTTTTATTTTGCATAAAATCTCTGACTAGGAAGCACAGTCCATTATTGGCCTATCGATGTGACTTTAGCACCTGGCAGTTTTACAGACTTGACTAAAAGTATATGTTTAAAGCCCACTAGTGTATAATTAAATGAAAGTTGGCTTTATTTAAACTGCAAATGAGTTCTTGGCTTTTTCTCCTATTCACATTTCAATTATTTATGTTTTTCCCATTCATAGTGTTTCTTCTGTACAGAAATAATACAATTTAAAAATATTCTATTTTTAAAATTTTATCAAGAAAATTGCTTTAAATTATACCATTAAGTATGTTTTAGAGAGAGGAAAGGCTATAAAATTTATTTTGTTACCAAACACTTCTGACAAAGGCCTTGGATGCTTCAAGAAAATTGACAAAAAGGATTCTCCGGATGACTCAAGAAGAAATTGACGGGAAGGCTTCTCCCTGAAGACTAGCTTTCACAGCACTGGAGTGAACTGTGCAGGTAGTAAAGGGAGGAGAACAATACTGCCTTACTGAATGTCCATAGACCTCAAAAATAACCAGAATGGCAAAGTTTACAAAAGGTGCATAGTGCATAATCTGAGGGTAACCAACAGCTGTCTAACTGGAATAAGCCATGTTCAACAAGAACAAACCCATGCCAGATACTATAAAGCTGTATATAAGTAGCTGGTAAGGCCATAGACCCTGGAGGAGAACCTGCTTCTTTAAACCAAAATAATTGTCAACTGTGTTACATGTACCATTACAATCACAATAAGTAAAAGCTCCAACCCCCATCAAAGAAAATTTGTTTTGGCTGAAGACTGACTATAAGAAAAAAACCAAAACTAGTCAAAATATGAAGAACAAATGAGTGTGGTGTATGCATGTCCAATTGTTACTACACAACCCCCATATCTAAGACTCAGAGAACATCATTAAATGGGCAGGAAGATTATAAAATCCCGAAGGTGAGGAGTCTGTTGTAATATAGTGCCTACTATATATGATGGGGAGGCTGAACCTATAGCATCTTATAGATGTAGCAACATAGATAGTACCTGAAAAAATGGCACTTCAAATTTACTTGCCATTGTGAAAGAGAGAAATCTCACAATTAAATAAATATCTATTTATACTCCCACATAAAGACCAGCATTTAGTGGTTGCTGGGAGAGAGTAAGTCAGTCTTCTACAGGGTGACAGATTATCTAAATATCTAAAACCAGGTCAATCCCTGAAAATACACACACACACACACACACACACACACACACACACACACACACACACACACGTGTAAGAACAATCTGCTGAGTTAATTTAGCATAAGTAATACAGCAAGTATGTGTGTGTGTGTGTGTGTGTGTGTGTGTGTGCGCGCGCGCGCGTACGTTTGTGCATGTGTGTGCACATGCTAGTCTTTAAAGAAAAACCTTCCTAGTCAGTGCTATCCTGATTCGTCTGATAATCATTAAAGAATAAAGTACCATAAGTTTGAGAAAAGTTGAACTGTGGCTTGAGAAAAACGGGGGAGAAAAGCTAGAAAATGATATACGCACAGCACTCACATATAAAATTTTGAAAAATTAGTTAATTTTTAAAATGTGTTTTCTGACATGCAACTTGGCAAACCAAAAATGAAAAACTAGATTTTTTCTTTTACTTTTTGTGTCATGGAATACTACTGTATTTGTTAATACCGGGTGTGTAGGTCAAATATCAAAATAAACTATTTTAATAAGTCACTTGAAGAAAATAAATGAACACCTTCAAGACTCATCCATCCTTTAAAATCCAACTTAAACTACTCTATTTGCCTACTTATAGACAACAAACATTCCTAGATTTCTACCTTCATCCCCTACCAGAATTGCTTTGTAATTTTCCTAAAATCAGACCGTGACTTTTTCTAAGTACCACAGAGTCTTTAAACAGAAGCTATTGATGCCTGTGCACTCTTCACTGAGCAAAGCTTAGCACCTGGAGAAAGTCATGTGCTAACTTTCATAAGTCAATGCAAAAATGGAAGAGAACAAATGCCACATTGAAACGCAGAGGGCAGAAACGGCTTTTCAGTGAGTGCCAGGCTGTATAGCTAGCAATCCAAAGACAAAAGACCTGCTTCACTGAGGTATACAAAGTCTGTAAACTGCAGCACCCAGATAGTTTACTGATTGTAGGTCAGTTTCATGCTGTTAAGGGCATCTAAACACTTCTGATGTGTATTATATACACATTAAGTCATAAATACCACAAATATAACATTAGCATCCATAATTTATATATTAAGTAAAATTAAATAAAGTAGAATAAGCTATTATAAATTATATTAAAAACACAACTGGGTTATTTGAGGCAAACAGCATTGAGCTCCAGGTCTGGATACATTTGAGTTTCAAGGTGAAGGTACCATGGCCCAGAAAGAACCACTTTGACAAATTAAGAACACTGACAATGACAACAGAAAGTATATTTTAGAAATAACTGAGTATGTGAGGACCATAACAGCATGCAGTGTGGCTGACCACAGCATTGGCTGGAGGCCAAGATCCAAAAAAACCTGGCTCTG
The DNA here is from genome assembly GCF_011064425.1 of Rattus rattus. Taxonomy (NCBI): domain Eukaryota; kingdom Metazoa; phylum Chordata; class Mammalia; order Rodentia; family Muridae; genus Rattus; species Rattus rattus. Next base: position 48,304,091 of record NC_046171.1, read on the forward strand.
ATTTACTAAGGTTCTTATTTTTTAATTCATTTTGGAAGATAACATTACCTCATGCTTTTGACATACATACTCTTTCAGTCAAACTGACTCAACCCCCACATGACTTGAACTAATTTAATCTTACTCTCAAAATTAGGGATAATTTCTGTTCTGAAAATGTTACTTAACACTTAAAATGACTGGCATTGTAAGTTATGTGAATTTTCCTGATTTAAATAGCATAAGTGTCCTGTTTGATGTTCCCCAGGCAAAGGAGCAATCTTTTGTAGCCATAACTTTTCAGAACAGTTTCATCACAATGGCCTCGCTGGCCCTCCTACCGTAGAACCCACCTGGGAAATTCATCAAAAAGAGAGAGCCCTGAATCCCACTGTAGATCTACTAAGTCAGCTTCTCTAAATCTGGGGTCTGACAATACACTTTTATAATGAGTTCTCCAAGGAAAGTCAAGATTGACTTGTTCTCAAATCAATGACCTACTTGCCTACACTGCATCTCAAGACTACCAAAAGGAGAACACTGCAATAGTGAAGGTTGAATTCAGGAGCTCTGTTGTTGACTGGCTTATAAAATCTATTGATCGTATTCCCTGATAGATTCTGTCTCTGCTAGTTGTAAATCCTTTCAAAGGCCTGTGTTATTCTACCTTGAAGACTTCACCAAAGCCTTTTTTATAAGAAGATGTGGTAAAAATTTCAATGAAATACAATGCAGTGACCCATGGCTTAGGAAGAGGATTACAGTTGTTCCACTGAATAGCCATTTTCCAAGAAGAACAAATAACTATTTTTTAAAACAGATTGTACTGTAAAGAAAAATAAATTCCCAGATCTTGAATATCCTTCTTCATAACTGTACCCTGATTTTATTTTTTCTGAACTAAAAATAATAGTGACTTTTAAAGAAAGAAGGAAGAGTTCTTTCGGCTTTCTCTAAAGAACATCAACTATTCTTCCAGTTTGAAACAATAGTTTCCTATGACAACCATTCTTCAATGAGATACTAGTTTTAAAAAACAATTGGCTCCAATATTAGATGGAATCTAATATCAGAAAAAGAGATTTGTTAATTGAGAGCATTGAGGTTATGCAAAAACTATGTTTGGTTCTATAATAGTCATGGGTAACTACTGTACTATGGTAAGAAAGACCTGGTTACTTTAACTGAACAAACATCGACATAACAACAGTTAACATCCCGAAGAGGACCCAGTTGTTTCTCTACTTTTCCTGAGCAAAGGTAATCACAGATGGATTACACAAATTCCAAAAATGATTCTAAAGTTCTAAACCATATAACTCAGGACTGATATCAAAGCCAGACATCCTCTGGAGTAGTGTTCAGCTTCGTATGTCTTAAGAATAGATAACAATGTCAAAGGACATGCCACTTTAACAGGCTGATTTCATGGCTAAACCATTAAAACTTAGGAGTATTGGGATTGGGAATTTTAAAAATATCTAAATGTTATCTAAGTGAATTTTTGTGGTGGTGGTGGTGGTGGGGGTGGTGGTGGTGGTGGTGGTGGTGGTGGTGGTGGTGGTGGTGGTGGTGGTTTTTAGTTTTTGTTTAGTTCTGGTTTTTTTTTTTGTTTTTTTTTTTTTGGAGGGGGGTCAAGTTTGACCCAAATTGATAATCTCATAGCAAATCCTGATTTTAAGTACTTGATAAAAACAGGATTGTGAAAAATCTTTTCTTTAGCTTGGGGTATAAAGAAGTTGCCTCTTTAGCATGTGTACATCTTCATCACAGTAATGGTAACATATGGGACCAACATGATAGGGCAGTTGTGATTAAGTCACAAAACGGGACATCTGAATATCACATACTATCCTGGATGGTCCATCTTATCCAATGAATCATTGAAAATGGAAAGTGTTTTCTGAGAAAAACTAAATGAGAAGTTGATTTGAGGCCTTTTTAAACAGTTTTATAAAGAAGAAACTCTCATAAAATCCCCCCATTTAAAGTATTTGACTCAGCGTTTTTATTTTAATTTGTTCAGGATGGTGTTCACCATCAATTTGAGAATATTTTTACCATCTTCCAAAATTCCACTAGTAATCACCCTCATTGCTCTCAACCCTTCCCTATTCTCACATATAGCGCACTCGGTCACAGCAGTGTCTTATCTAGTTTCTTATTGCATTTATTTGCCTGTATTGTACACTTACTTAAGATCGTATAATTGCACAGATTTTACTCACCATTACATTAATTCTCTCCATTTCCCCTAACCACTCATGCCTCTGGTGATTGCCATTCTAGTCTCTATTTAAATATGTACTGATTTTGATTTCACATATGAGTGAGATCGTATGGCAGTGTGCCTCTATGTTTAGTTTATTTGACTTAGCATAGAGCTCTCCAAGTTTGCCTGGGATATTTAAAGATGAGTAAATGACCAACGAGACAGGGAAGGTGTTGTCATCTGGAACAAATGCTAAAGATCCAGCAAAAAAGAAAACAGAATTTCAGTACTACTGTTCACAGGAACAGTGTGCTAATAGGGACTGGAATAAACAGGAAATACTGTCTCTCCTGGATCACTGAGCTAGAACATAGCTGTGTCTACACTGTGGGTTTATTCCCAAGAGAACCACAGCTGCCTTGCATGTACAGAACAGTGAGATAACAAATGTGTTTTATTTTAAGCCACTATGTTGGTAGTAATTTGTTTGATTAACAAGAAAAACCAAACTGAATATGAGAAATTAGGACCTGGGAAGTTAACATATTCTTATGTTTATCAAAGAATAGAAAAGAAAACCATCACTGTTTCTTTATGTTACCTCATCCTTTTATCTTTGCTGATGTATAGAATTATGTCATACATACTGGGCATACACGCACTGCTGCAAACAGTACTGTTGCTAAAATAGTTTTGTGCCGCCTCTAATACTCATCACAGAATGAGTACCTACATAGATTTCATTACAAGGAATCAATTTGTTGTTTAGACAAAACAAAAAAGGCAGATGACTTCTCCTCAAAAGAAACAGTGTCCCAAATCCCTTCTGCTTTCCCTCAGGCATCGAAGGACAATATTTGATGTTAGTTAGCCTGTATCTAGTTATTCTTCAGATATCTATCCTTCCAGAGAAAATTAAGAAACTGCATCATGAAAATTGAAAATTCTCTACATCTAAGGACAAAATTTGATGTTAGTGAGTTTGTGTTTAGTTCTTAAGGTATCCTTCCAGAGAAAATTAAGAAACTGCATAGTGAAAATTGAAGATTCGCTACACGGTGATAACCCCCTGCTGTTTAAAAATTAAATGCAAATTTCTACAGGATGAAACTGCAAATGCCCTCGCTATCTACACAAAATGAACCAACTCACAATGTGATAATGCACTGTACCAGTATTGCTACATTAAAACGTAATCCAAACTCTAAAGACTATTTATTCTAGCTTATTTGCAATAGTTTCCTTCTGTGTTAAGAATACATACTGCTATGTCCAATTGTACTACCTGAGGACCCAGCTATTCCACTCCTGGTCGTATACCAAAAAGGTGCCCCAACATATAACAAAGACACATGCTCCATTATGTTCATAGCAGCCTTATCTATAATAGCCAGAAGTTGGAAAGAACCCGGATATCCCTCAACAGAGGAATAATGTGGTATATTTACACAATGGAGTACTACTCAGCTACTAAAAACAATGACTTTATGAAATTCTTAGGCAAATGGATGGAACTAGAAAATATCATCCTTGAGATAACCCAGTCATAAAAGAACACACATGGTATGCACTCACTAATAACTGGATATTAGCCCAAAAACTTGGAATATCCAAGATATAATTCACAGACCATATGAAGCTCAAGAAGAAAGAAGACAAAAAGGTAGATGATGCAGTCCTGCTTACAAAGGGGAACAAAATTCTCACAGGAGGATATACATGGACAAAGAGTGGAGCAGGGACTGAGGGAAAGGCCATCCAGAGGCTGCCCCACCTGGAGATCCATCCCATATGCAGCCACCAAACCCAGTCACTATTAGGCATGCCAAGAGGTGCTTGCTGACAGAAGCCTGATATGGATGTCTCCTGAGAGGCTCTACCAGAGCCTACTGATACAGATTAAGATGCTTGCAGCCAACCACCAGACTGAGCACAGGGACCCCACTGGTGGAGTTAGAAAAAGGATTAAAGGAGCTGAAGGGGTTTGCAACCCCATAGGAAGAACAGTAATATTCACCAACCAGATCCCCAGAGCTCCCAGGGACTAAACCACCAACCAAAGAGTACACATGGGGAGACCCATGGTTTCAGCCTCATATTTATCAGAGCATGGCATTGTCTGGCATCGATAGGAGGAGAAGCCCTTGGTTCTATGAAGGCTCATATCTCCAGTATAGGGGAATGCCAGGGTGTTGAGGTGGGAGTGGGTAGGTAGGAGGGCGAGCATCCTAATAGAAGCAGGGGGAAGGGGCTTGGGAGAGGGGGGAACCTGGGAAGGGGATAACAATTGAAATATAAATACATAGACAATCTAATAAAAATTGTCAGAAAAATACCTTAATAAATGGTGTAAGAAGCATAAAAAAACAGAATGCATATTGCTACAAATTAGATTATAAACTTTTAATATAAATATATATGCTTATGTGTTACTTCCATTTAAGAAGAAAGAAGCTTCCAGTAAAGAAATAATGTCATCCATAATTTTATCAGAATGTTCTACATAGGTTCTTCTGAATGCTGCAATAATCAGTATTCTAGAAGAGTGGTTCTAACCCTGTGGCTTGTGTCCCCTTCGGGGGTCAAATGACCCTTTCTTAGAGGTCACCTAAGACTATCCTGTGTGTCAGAATATTTACATTATAATTCTTAACAGTAACAAAATTACATTTATGACATCTTGAAAACAGTTTTATGGTTGGAGTCATCACAACAGGAGGAACTATGTTAAAGAGTTGCAGCATTAAGAAGGTTGGGAACTCTAGAGGGAACTTTTTTTTTTTATTCTTTTCAGTATTTGTACAAGTATAAATGTGTTTCAATGGCCTCAAAGAAATGCTTGAAGGACTTGGGAGAAAAAAGAACTAGACAGAAGCCAGGAAGTACTTCACAGAAGAGATAGCAGTCAAGTGTTACTCTTTGGTCATCATTACACATCTAGAAAACAGAAGCAAGAGGCCTTAAAAACAAGCAGAATTTTGAAGATATAGTATGATTGAGAACAAAGATGCAGAGTTCGTATGACCTATGTCAAAGTGCCTCAGATTAGATTAGAAGGCTATAAAAGACTTTTATCAAGAACACATCACAGTGGGTACTAGCTCATGGGCCACTTTGAATGATCCAACTATACCAAGAACCATCAGTACTATGTCTAAGCAAGATACAACTTTTTTCATTTGAGAAATGAAGTAAGGAGGTAGAGGAAGGGTTAGCTGAAAGGAAGTATGCATGAAGAAGATGCATGGGAACCCATAATCTCACAGCCTGTGTCGAAAATATAATTAGTGAGAACTGTAGAACACATATGATTTGAGAGAATAAGGGATAATACTGGGAAGTAGAGAGGCAGAAAGGATGTGAGAAAGGAAGTAACCAAAACCAAGGTTATATGAAAAACTTTATGAAACACCATTGGTTTGCAAGCTAAATTATATTAAAACACATAATTTTAAAGGAAGTTAAAACAGAGGTACTCACATGCATGAACAATGCTACTTCCAGGTGGCAAAGATTATTAAATAAAATCTCAGTGCCGGGCATGTGCTACCCTTCCATCGGTCAGCGAGGCCCAGAGGCTGACAAAACAATACAGGCTATTCTACTGCTCCTGGTCACCCCCATAACTAGATGGTAACACCTTGTTGCTAAAACTACCATATAACTACCATATATGTTGATTACAGGACATAGAGAAATCAGCCTAAAACTGACCAGAAAACTTTCTCTGCTAGTTAGCTTTTATAATGCTGTAAGGTGCTAAGAAAAGCTGTTGAAAAAGAAACGGCATCAATGATCGTATCCAGTTCTGAACTCTGCATTGTATAATAACAACCCTCCAGGCAAGATGTGCTCACTGCTGTGATGGTGACAAGACTTTTCATGAAATTAGAAATAGCTCTTTTACTCGGATGTGAAGTCTGCTCTACTGGAGGAAATTTATGCCTGATGGTGGATTGTTTTATATATATGCATGCAGGAGAGGGCATGCATAAGATAAGGCAAGGCCTGTGATTGGGCAGTGAAAAAGTAAGGCAGGCACAGAGTTTTAGAGAGAGGAGAGAAAGCAGGGGAAAAGAAGGACCAAGTTGGAGGCAGAGAAGGCTGACCCATATCCCTGCGGCCTTAAAGGACCACAGGTAGCTATGAAAAGGGATAGATTATTACAGGACAATTTGTCTTATCTAGGTGGTGAGTTTATATCATTTTCAATTTGTTATGAGTCTGTTTTGTGAAGTGAGAATTTACTGATATAAATCTGATTGATAAATTATAAACTTATTGAGTTTTGATTTTAACGGGTTACTGGGAGTTGTGACTATAACCACAGGGTCAGATGCTGGGAATGTGAACAGAGTTCTAAGCAGATAAGTCATAAGAGGGCAGCCACTGCTGGGCCCAGATGGTAGCCGGTGACAGCGTAGGATGGAAATTGGAAACTGAGCAAGTCCAGTTGAGACCCTTTGCTGATTAAGATGAAAATACCCTGCAGATGCCATGTGACCCGATGGAGCCAGTAATAGCATTTTGTTTTAATATTTATTGTAACAACTGATAATGTAAACAAGGTCAAAATTCAGGGATAAGAAAGACACAGGCCCAAGGAGAAAGAGAGAACGTATTGATGTTGTTTTACTTAATCGTAATGTTGTTAATCTACATTCTCAGTATTTATGTACATAGAGATAGATTTATGCTATTCTCAACATGAGTCAGAGAAGTTACACATACTACTAGGTAATGGCTAACACGGGATCTTGTTAATTATTCAAAGTGATAAGAATGAGCAACAGTGATGAGCAGCCACTCTCCCTGTGAGTGAGGGGACCACATGTCCAAGGTCTCAGGAAACATGGCAGAAAGAGGTGTGGCAGCAATGGAAGAACCAGAAGATGAGAAGCAGTGAGGGATGTGGAATGTTTTCTTCTGGTCCTTGCATTGCTGTTGCACACAATGAACTCATAGCAGCTGTGGCCACCTACACAAAATCTGAACACCAGGAAGCCAGTTAAAATTCCAGCATTGGAATAGGACTCCTGATGGCTGTTGGAGAAGAGCTAATCACATTTCAATGGTTAGAGGTACTGATCTATACATGGTAGTGGACGGCCCCACACCCTTGAACATATAGGTATCAGTAACTCAACAAGTTATAAAAATAATACATAGTACATAAAATTGGGAGGAGGATGTGTTGACAAAGAGTCAGTGGGAATTGAAGGGAATGAGGGTAAAAACGATCAAGATATATTGTATAGGTTAATGAAATTTTCAAAGGACAAATTTTAAAGTATAAAGTTTGTAAGGGATAAATTCTAAAATAGTCTTTCTCTTTGACTAGAACTATACTGTTTATGAACTAACAGAGATTAGGAAAGTGTCTAACATATTTAGGTTTTTCTCAAAGAAACATAGTAAATATATTTGGACCCGCTAAATGCAAGACTACATAATTTCTTCCAGATCTACAGAAACTGTAACGTATGGCTACTGGCATTTTTTCTCTTTAGACTGAGACTTACATGTTTTAAAATTACAACATTCAAAAGTTCAATTCAATTTAGGTAATCATCACAAATGCCAACTACTTTTCAAAGGGCCGTTGGAGCCTGCCAAATTGGTCTAGAGATCATGTGTGGAGAGTCTCCATTACATGTGAGCTGACAGCTCCTGCTGCTGGTCAGGAAGAATCCTATGCCAGTGAATAAAAAATTAAAAAATAAAAAGTATGCTGGAATCATTAATTCCTTACCCTTAGTCCCCAAATAGCATCCAAGCAGAAATTAAGAGACTAAGGAGTCTATATATTTTCCATCTTTATGGTTTCTGCTTTGATGGAAAAAAATTGATGTTTTAAAAGTTTGTAGTTTTCTAAATATTAGAGTCATAACATTTTATAACCATAAACACAAAGGTATTTTTAGAGGTCATATTCTTTAGCCAATATCAGTTACATTCTTATTTCAAATCAATAAATCGCTGACCTCCTAAACTGAAAGGTATTGTGTATTCAAATAAATTGAACATGGTAATAAGTACCTTGAGAGTAATAATTGAGATTCTCTGGGAGATGATACCTTCTTGCTAAAGAGGCCTTATCCCAGAGCTGTAAGCTCTAATAAAGGGTGCCTCTGGGATTTGCTGTGAACATTTAGACAGACACAGATAGAGAGGATAATGACTATCTCTGATGGGGCTGTGTAACACTATGTTTCAAAGCAGCTGAGTCAATAGCAAGAGCTTCAGCTACATCAGAGACTCTCAACAGGTGCCAGGTTGGGGGTCCACTGCAGGAACCTGGCAGACATAGGCCAGCAATTTCCATATGTTAGCACTCTTGCACTGATCCCTTAAGAATCTATATGCCAAGGTGTGAGGAATAGATACCTGTAGCACTAAATTAAGGTACTGAATATCATCATCAAGAGTGTCTAACTAGCTTTTTAAAAAGACATATGTCACAGTTTCTTACAGGCATGTTGTGATAGGATTGTCAGTGGTAAAGTTATTTCATGAATGTTAAGACTTCCAGGAATTTTCTATGAGAATGTGAGATGTCCTCTCTGAAAAAGTAAAACACACACACACACACACACACACACACACACACACACACACACACACACACACGCATAGACACATAAATGCATACATACACACACATGCACACACACATACATATATGTGTAATATATAAGTAATATACCATATATTTTGTATTTTCATCATGGTTTATACATCGTGTATGTTTGTGTGTGAGGAAAATATAAAGTAATAAAATGTGTATTCATAACAATAATAATAGTATCTAATTAAATGGCAGAAATCTCTATATTAACATGTTCTAGTGAAGCAGAAAATTTCATGGAAGCACTTAATTTTCCACAGAAGAACCTTTACAAAGTAATGGTGGAGTATGTATTTGGTTTTTTGCATTTTCAAAGTAATTTACTTTCAACTCTAAAAGTGGTATTTCATAATTTAGAAAAATAGTATTGTAGAAAGATTAGCAGTTTTCAATTTACAACAAATTTTTTTTTATCCTACAGATGGTTCCTCACCTTTGTTTGCAGGGTAGAGTCACAGGATTTCATGGCAGCCAAAGAGCTAGTTAATGAAACATGGTGCTCTTTGAATATCATTCAAGATCAAATACAAAATACACAGGAAGAGTTAAAGAAATAATGTTTGGAAGTATTAAAGCCATACATGTTAATACTTTGAAATAATGTGAACATTTACTAGGGGCCTGGTCTGGGTTGGGCCCAACATCAACTTCCCCCTCCAGAAAGTCTTTCTAATGAGCAAAACAGGTTTATCTGAAAAGCTGAAATAATGTGCTACTATGTCCTACTGGGATAATACATTACTTTTCACAGTACTGTAGTACGAATTAGTGGGAACTATCTGGAAACAGTGCCTTAAACTTCAGGAATTATCACAACCGGTTGGAATTTCAGGCATTAGAACATCCCTGTTATTAAAGGTCATACCACATCTTGAGTGTATCTCAGAACCATGATGCAGAATTCATTCATTTACATACCTGTAATTTGGACAAAAAAGTGTTTTTTAATGTTCTTAAAAACTTATAGATATGTTTGTAAGTCCTTCAGAAATAAACTTAAGTTGTCTCAATTTCATGCTCACCTCCTGACTTTTTAATCTCAATTCAGAATGAGGGATGAGCTGTCCACTTACGTATGTGTTGAGCATACCTGCTGGTGAAGGTACAGCTTCTGACGGAGGCTACATCATAGGTGCAATCGTACATCACACATGCATAGCAAACAGGGCACCCATCAAGGAACCAACACCATTCATTTTGTTCCCCTTCCCATTATAAAATTCTTGGAATATTTAAGAAGTGTAAGATCAATGTGATCTTATACCACTTTTTATGATTTCTAAATTAAATTATCTGTCTTGGTGAAGTAGTATACCACTGAACAAAATTTCTGAAAATTTACCTTACTCTCAGTTTATAGATTCCCCCCCAAATATCTACATTTCATTTTGATAAACATGAGCATAAATATAGCATAGGTGTAATTATTATTAGCACAGTAGAACATAGCAGAGTTACACTAATCTTTCTTGGACCATGGCATTCTAGAAACATTAATATGGAAACAAGTTGAGAGAACAGGGAGGCAGTTAGAAAGCAAGATTTTTTTTTTTTTTTTGCCACTAACCAAAGACTATACATGGACTGACCCTGGGCACCAACTGAATAGGTAGCAATGAATAGCCTAGTAAGGGCACCAGTGGAAGGGGAAGCCCTTGGTCCTGCCAAGACTGAACCCCCAGTGAATGGGATTGTTGGGGGAAGGGCAGTATTGGGTGGAGGATGGGGAGGGGAACACCCATATAGAAGGGGAGGTGGAGGGGTTAGGGGTATGTTGGCCTGGAAACCAGGAAAGGGAATAACAATTGAAATGAAAATAAGAAATACCCAATTTAATAAAGATGGAGAAAAAAAGAAAGCAAGTTTTTTTTTTTTAAAAAAAAAAATGGCTTTCTATTCCCAACTCCAAACTTCTAAGTAGAATTTCCTTGCTACTGTTCTTGACATGTAATAGATATTATCCTAAATTGTGGAGTTTGTCTTGGAAAGAAAGATCAACATATATAATTTACATTAAAAGTCATTACAAATGAATAGGAAAATATACTCTACATATTTTCACTTTTTTATTATTTTTGATGCATAAAATGAAACAAAATTAGCAAAAACAAAATAAATTAAGCCACTTTGTCATAAACAACCTTTGCTTGATTTAGTAGTCTATTCTTCCAAGCTGCATCCAATGTGCCCAGAGTGGCCAGCAAGCTCAGACTCAACAAAATAATAAAGTATGAAGACTTTTCTGAATTATAGCACTTTAGTACTTATTTCAAATATCAGATAAAATTCAGCAGTTTATGGTAAGGAGTAGTAAAGAAGTAGTGTTATTAATATGAGCACACTTGCTTATTACAAAAATCTTCAGTACTCACTTACATTGATATAACATCCACTGTCAGTCTATCTCAGGAATCTACCGAATTTAATATAATCATAAGTTTTTCTTAGCTACTACTGTTCATGGGATCCCTCCATATCCTTTGCCTCAGGAGGATTTTTGCCCAGTTAACCCCCCCATACACACACACACACACACACACACACACACACACACGGACACCCTCACGGACACCCACACACTAACTCATACACGTGCACACACATGCACACACACACACACACACACACACACACACACAAATCCTAATTTGTAGTTTCTCCATAGACAAATTTATTCAAATCCGTCTTTAGTAAAACAAATGAAGCAGAATTCAGTATAATCTACTTGTTGGATTAGATAGTTCAAAGGTTTTGTTTTAAAAATTTTTAAATATTCACTGCAGTGTCCCACCCTTCCACAATAACTAGTTAATCTCTTAGGTTGAAATCAGAGTATTTAATAGAAGGCATAAAACAGCCCCAGTCCTGTCCCTGCTGTGAAGGTTGAGCATGTTTGACCACGTCCATGTGACAACTAGAGGAACAATGGAGGTTTTCACTGGTGTCTCATGAATTTATATTGAATTTCTCAGAATGCTTTAAAATGCCCCAACTCATAAATCATTGTTCATTCTACTATTATTAGAAGCTATAATTGTAAACGTAGAGCATGGCATTCTGGGACTTATAAATCGTGAATACTCTCTTTGTGGAGAGAGAAAGTGAAATTAATAAGCCTGTTTTCCACCACATCAGGTGCTTTAAGTATGCAACCATTTGTGCTGCCATGGGAGGGTGGGGGAGCCTAAGGGCAAGGAAAAGCAAAGGAATGAGGGGTACGAGAATGAAAAGAAAGACAGATCATCTGGCCTTAGTCTATGGGAAGGTAATGAAATCTTTTTGTGCATAAGTCCAGCCTCTCCTTTGTGGACTATAGATCATGTAATGGTTTCTATGTTTAGGGTTTCTTGATTGGTTCTTTGTAAATGTCATTTTTTGTTTAATAATGAAAATCCTCAGAACTTGTTGGAAATTTAAAAATGCATGAGTGTGTATGTGGTTTATATATAAGGCGTGTGTGTGTGTGTGTGTGTGTGTGTGTGTGTGTGTGTGTGTGCAGACTTGTATAACCATGCATGGTCACAGAGGCCGATGAAGGGGAGGCTTGTCACAGGATCTTTCAATGAGCCCAGAGATAGGCTGGCATTTGGAAGCCTCGGCAACCTCCCCCTCCAAACACAGGGGTTGCAGGCCCATGCTGAGCATTTCACTTGAGTTCTGGCTATTTGAATTCAGGACTTCATGTTTGAATAACAAGTGTTCATACCTCCTGAGCCATACCACCAAACCACATGTACATTTCTGAAGAAGCAAGTCAGTAAAGCAAGATGATAAAATTAACTTAATAAAATGTAGCACCTATGTGATAAACGGGGTTTACACAATCAAAGAATAGACCTGTGACTCCTGGAATGAATCTACACCCTTTAAACAATACTAGGAATTAATTCTAGTATGTATTTTAAGACAGTAGCATAGAGTTACATTGTTATACTACAGTGATTTGAAAAGCGTAAACAAAGGATATATTGGGATGCATCACAACTAATGAGACAGAAAACTTTTCCCCATTAAACTAAGTTACCCATCGATATAAAGCGTGCTTCTGACAGTTCAAATACATTTTTGGCCATGTAATCTTAAATGGTTTCACATTTCTCTGAACCATAATAAGAGCTTAACATGAATATTTAAGCAGCTTTGCCTTGATTTAAATATATTTGCTGAGGATATGCTGGCAGCAACCCAGAATGTAGTTTAATACCCTCAAAGCTGGCAATTCCAAACTCATTTAAGAAGGCAGATAATATGGGCTGGCAGCATTAAAGCAAATAAAGTCAATTAATTTTTTTCTTAATTTGTTTCTTCTAGCTAGGAATTGCCAAGGACAGATAAATATGAAGATGATTTTTTTTTTTACAAAAGGAAATTACCGGGTCGAGAACAAAAGCACAATGTAGGGGTGGAAGGGGTGAGTGACCAATATAAAGTACTCTTTCTTATTCTACGCTTAATCGCAGCTCACTGCTACATAATAACATTACCTTTTGGAGGTCAATGCAACGTAGGAAGGGATGTCCATTTTGGAATGCAAAAGTGTAGAATGGATGCCATTCACAAGCAGTCTTCTGAGCACAAACGCATTACAGACGCCTCATTTTCACAGTAACCGAGAGAGGCAAGCTTATCATCAAAACAAAACCGCAATGTTTTTATGATGATTACTTACAAGGTTAGAATGTTGGGACTTGTGACGTGGGGGCTCAGAGGGAGCTGGTATATCTGTGGATTACATTTAAATAGCTCTGTCAGTGTTTCACCGACCATCCTCAAACCATTTGGGTTTACATCACAAGCATTGCCTTTTTATTCCTTAAAACACGAAAGGAATAAGAAAAAGCATACTAAATGGAATCTTAACTCGCTCTCGAATAAAAACACAGGGTTTGCATTATTTAGGATTTGCTGGAAGGCACCTCAATTTTTGATGCTTAAAACTGCCTTTAGTATATAGCAAACATCTTTCATACTATCATTACCACCTTTCTAGGGGAAAAATATAGTTTCCAGTCATTCCAGAGGGGACTTAAAGGGAAGTGTCTCATTTGATACTTGAGAACACTAGTTCTCAATCTGGGCTACATGATAGGAAACTGAGAAAAGGGGAAATTCTACCTGAGCTGAGACCCAGATCAATTAAGTGGTCTTCCAGTAAAACTTCAGGCATTACTAAGGATTAAAGTTTCTTGAAATTCTGGTTAGTGGTCCACTTCAAGAAAGATTGTTTTGTAGGTAATATTTTCACGAAATAATACTAAGGCTTTGACTGTTGCCAAATGAACAATTACAGGTTTTTTTTTACTAGAAAAATCATAATAAGATATTTAGAAATGTAGTAAACATTTCATGACATCAACCTTGTAATAAATATTAATAAACTTTGGGTGTTTTATAAGTAAAATCTACAATATACACAAACTCACACAACTAGACATTTAGCACATAATCTGAAAACTCTTTTCTATGACCTTTTCACTTTATGTTAGAAAATACACAGTAGAAATGAATACAAAATCATTCTATAGGATCAGACAAAATATTTCACATTTCACAATCATAACCAGTAAAGCCTCTCCTTCCTACTCAGGTAAACTGGTCTCTCAGCATCAGAATACCCGATGGGAGGCACTAATCAGGTCTTCTCTTAAACTAACTCTGATAAAGGCTTTGTCAAACATGCAAATCTCACAACTGGTCCCTAGATGGGACAGGCCAGCTTCCTGTTTATTGATAATTTTTATTGATATCTTGTCAAGTAAGTAGCCTTGCTCAACCAAAAGCCTTACTGACTTACAGGTTACTATTATTTCCCTCACTGCTTAAGACCACATACATTCTGTTGGTGCAGCTCTTACGCAAGACCATTATACTCATCTAAAATCTTCATTTATGGTTTTGATATTGAACCAGCTCAAGACATGGCATCTACTTTTAGAAAACTGTTAAAGCACGAAAGTGCCTCTAAGCTGATCTCCCTCAATGCAGATCATAAAACCTAAGAGACTGCCTTGCTCTGAAGCATGTCTGGTGAAAAGCCTCTTCTCTGAGCCTGGAAAAAAGCAACCTCCTTATTTCTGAAGTAATGACAAAAGAGGAATGCAAGTAAACAGTTTTCCCAATTTTCCCCTCTATTATCCTATGCTCATATACTTTTGTTCAATTATACATTTTTATGACTACTCAACTCTCTATCAAAACTCAACGTGAAAACAGAAATTTTCACGTTTGTTTCTTCTTTTTAAAGGTTTGTATATCATAAAACTAGCATTAAATACGGTTTGATTTTTTTCTTCTTAGACAACAAATGCCCAATATAAATGGCTTAAAGGATGGAAGATTTATGTTGCTCTGGCCTCAGGGGGTTTCTCTAGGATGGTGGATATGTGAAGGCAGAACAGCTCCCTTCACAAGAGTCAGTCAGCAGGGAGTTTAGTAGGAAAATCCAGCATTAAGTTTAGTGAGGATTTTTGCTTTCTTTGAAAAGTACAGGAATATTATGGGATAATATGTTTTCATTTTAAACCCAGGAGTGGGATATGGGGCTACTTCAGATTGTCCACAGCAGCTGATTATGATTTGCCTCGCGATCTAGTGGGAGCGCTACAGATAGTTTCAAGTGTGTAGCTTTTGGAATTCTTGGGACTCCAGAGAATATATAAATGGTAGGGTCCTAAGAGACAGGGCTACTGTGGTAGTTTGACGCTGTTGTTTGGGGCGTGTTGTGGTTTGTCAAGTTATGTGTGAGTAGACAAAAGAAGAAATTAGATATCCTGACAGGGAAGATCAAACTTTCCCCAAAGAACTCGATGGCCCTAATCACTACTAACTGGTCTAATGATAATGATGTCCCCTTTCCCTTATATCCTTTTTTTCTCTCCTAGTGAGTATTGGGAGATTGATATAGTGGAAGGAGAGGGGTGGAGAAGGATAAAAGAAAAAAAAACCCACACAGCAGCCAAACATCCAGTCACAGCTGGAAGGTATAACCTTCCAGCATAACCAAGCACCTCTAAAGCTGGACCACCTTCCTAAATACTGCCACCAGTTAGGAACAGGCCTTAAAAACATGGGCATGGAGAGAACATTTTAGATTCAAATCATGGCATTTCACAGACATATCCATCTCACAATGCAAAATTCAGTTCATTTCTGAAAATCCCTAAACTCTTAAAAATTCCATTATTTTTCAACAGTTCAAGTAAAAGTCTTTTCTGAAAACCAAGGAAAACTGTGTGGTTAGAATGAGGCTCTTAAGGTCAAAATGAAATTGACTTACATTTAACATACCATGCCACAGAGTAAGAACTCCCATTCCACGAAGAAAACAAATAATAAGAAAGCATAACTAAAACCAAACAGAGGAAGGACTAACTCCTGGACCTCCATCTCCAGTATTCAGGAGAAATGGCATTATAATGTGAGCTCCAAAGGTCAGCAGTCTTACTGGCTGGAGCCTACAAATTCTTGTAGTGGATGTACTTACTCACACGACAGATGTGCCTTATGCCATCCACCTCTAACTCCTTCAGGTTTCTGCAGCTGAGTATTTACCCTAAGAGTTTCATGAACCTCATCCTCAGTGGCCGCCTACCTGAACTCTGACACTCTCAAGTATTGCCTGACCTTTCAAGCTTTTGTTTGACATACCATTGGGAGCACCAGGGACTCCATAACTCTCTGTTTTAGGGATGCCTTTATATTTAGCAATACCTGAATTTTATCAAGGTTTGATAGCAGGTCAATCAAAGCTAAGCCCCATATGTTCTTTGGCCTCTAAGTCCTTAGGTGGCTAAGAAATTAAAAGAGATCCACAGAGACAGCTTTTATGCAGATCTATGTTATCTGAGTGCCACAGATGCATGTTCTATTCTTAAAGAAAAATCTTTTGAGTGATCTTAGTCTTTCATACTCCTGCTGTTTTGATTGGTGTAGTTTGATCAATTCCTGGGGTGCTCTAAAAGTAGCCTTCCTACTGTTTCAATTAAAGGCCCTTGGCATGTTTTTAAAGGTCTAATCACTTCAGTAATCATGCCTTTCTTCATCCAACTTTACACAGAGTCTTTTGCCTTAACTACAAATTTTTACAGGCTATTCTACCTTCTGTATCCTCTTATCACTACAATCCTTGCTAAAAGCAGTCAAGTACAATCATGCCACCATCTTAATCATAAGTTGTAAATTGTCATCAAAATTTCTCTCCATCAGGTTAATTTGTCCATCAAAATTAAACTCAGCCTCCCTTCAATCACCAGGAAGTGGATCAAACATAGTAAATTCCTTGTGAGCATAATAATAAACATATCCTGTGGCAAAGTTCCCAATAAATTTCTCATTTCCACCAGAAATTCAATAAGCAACCTAACGTTCCATTCAACTTCCATCTTAATCCCACGATCCCACCAGAAATATCCATTGAACTGTGCTTATGATATTTATGCTTCTCCAAGCCTTCTTTTCCAAATTTATTTCTTAAAACAGTTCTAAAGGCATAAGAACTGCATTATCATGTTCATGGACAGCAATAAGACCAATTCTCTGAAATCGTTTTATTTAGTTGTTCAGTTATTTTATTGTTACAGCAAAATACCCAAGAGAAACAATATGTAGGGAGGAGTTATTTGCTTTGGCTCATGTGATTGGAAGTTTTAATCTCTGAGTTCATGGGTTATGGGCCTCCCATTAAATAGGCAATCACTATAGCAAGAACCCGGAAAAGAAGCTGCATACTTCATGGTAGCCGAGAATAAGTAGGAGGAAAAGTCTAGGGATCAGCTATAAAAAGAAAATTGTCAAGAGTTTACTTTCTAATAACACAATTCATGGACTTCTGGATATTTTTCATATTCAAACCTAGAAACATTTTTTTCTTTCTTTTTTTCTCTTTTCTCCATCTTATTAAATTGGTTATTTCTCATTTACATTTCAATTGTTATTACCTTTCCTGGTTTCCAAGCAAACATCCCCCTAGCCCCTCCCCCTCCCCTTATAGATGGGTGTTCCCCTCCCCATCCTCCTCCCCTTACTGCCCTCCCCCCAACAACTCCAGTGAAACTTTTAATCATTTTTGCATTTGTTACAGGTATTTCGGTCAAGAAGCTATTGTTGCATAGAAAAAGCTATCATTTCTGCTTGCTAACATATTGTTAAGTGTTAAGTTGTTAAATGCTCAGTCATTTGGAAAGATGGGTTATGTCCTATACTGATTTCAATTACAAAGGAATAAATTTGCTTTAAAGTTATTATTTTATTTTATTAAAGTTATTACCTTCTGTATTATCATTTGTGTTACTGAAGTCACACCTCCATGAAAGAATAGCTTTAGAAGTGATAACTTACAAAATTTTTAAAACTCTTGGCACACAAATACCCAGGATTTGACATAAATAAAAGCAATGAAAATATTTATGCATTTCTATATGTAAAACATATTTTATGGAATTTATTCACTAGAATTCAATTCAAGGCATTTTATAATTATTTTAAGTGAAAATAAACATTGAAAAGTTGTCTAGAAAAAGAGACAAGTATTCTTCAAATAGAAAAATAAACTTTGACTGGATGCTAAGTCAATATAACTGAGGAGAATGTCAATAGTGATTGTTTTTGCAAAAAAATATATAAGACGGATCACATAATTCATTTAATAAGAAAGAGAATAGCTTATTAAATTATTTAGATACTATCAAAAGATTAAATATCAAAGAAACACACATGATCCACACATATTCAAGCCCTGACTAATTACATAATAAAATTCAGATCATCAAGAACACTATATCACAACACCCTGTCTCAAAAGGTGGGGGTTGGGGAGGAAGTATGTGATGTCATTTCCTCCAACTTCCACTTATAGGAGAATTTCCAGACACTGATATCATAGCAGGTCTGAGAGCAACCTAAGAACTTACCTTCTGCCAGACCAAGTGTTCTTAACAGGCTTCTAGGAGCTCCTTAGAAATCCACAGACAGCAAAGTTTCATATAATGTCAAATTTTAATTTGATCATTTCAGTTGTTATTGATAATATGCTCTTCATTGAAATTATATGTTTGAAATTATAAACAAAAATCTTACTCTTAGCAAAAGTAGAATTTTCTGTATTAAGAACTTTTTGCTTCTAACAGTAAAAATATATTGAAATTCTAACATGTAAGGCAGCTTTGGGTTTATTCAGATAGATTCTGCTTGCCAAGTCTTCTCTGTCTGTCTCCATTTCTGACATATTATTCTCTCTCTCTGTCTCTCCCTATCTCTCTCTCTCTCTCTCTCTCTCTCTCTCTCTCTCTCTCTCTCTCTCTGTGTGTGTATACAAATACAAATATACATATATACATATGTGTGTGTTGTGTAAAAATAAATAAATATATAGCTGATATCACCAACAGTAAATGGTACTGTGTTTAATTTATTCAGGAAATTAAGTAACAGCTTGCTTTAAGGATTTGTTTGTTCATGGTGTGATGCTATGTATATGGAGAGAATGTCAGGAAAGAGGGAGAGACAGAAAAAGAGAGAAAAGAGAGCAACCAGGTTTAAAAGCCACATAACTAAGACTTCCTATACTTAGAGCTTACTCTAAGTAACTTAGGAAAGTAAATGAAACTTTACAGGAACGGATATAATATAATCATTAGCATGAAGTTTTCCTAAGTTTAGTGCTCCACTGCACTTTAACTTCATGGCTACAGTTTACCCCTTATGTTTCTGTGGGATGCTCAGAAGAAGCAAGAAAGGTTGGCCAGTACTACAACCCAATGTTGTCTTCAGTAGCTCCAAATGCAATTGGTTTGGGGTACTATTTAGACTAGATTATCAATTCAACAACTTTTCAACAACAACATAATTTCCTCCCAGGGAAGTAGAGTTCAAAATAATTAACATTATTAACAGAGGTGTCCAAGATGTCATTAGAAGAAAAGATAATTGTGGGACGTTTCGAAAGATGTCACAATTGAACCACATGACTGCTCAGTTAACGTTCATGTTTCTACACAACCACAGAAAACTGTACAACTCACATTTTTCACCTGTGCCTCCGAGAGATCTTGTGTGTTGTGTAATCAATCACTGGCCTAAATGAGCAAGCTTCCAAATTATCCACTTAAATGATTTAGGTAAAGTCCCTCCCTAAGTACCAGCTATTCCAAGAATATCAAGAAAGAAAATAGAGAGTTCTCCATTAAACTTATATCTTGAAATAAATATTCTTGGAAAAGAAAACAGTCTGTCAAAAACATTAGGTCTTATTAAGTAAATATCTGGGAAAATTCAAATGTATAATGTAAAGGGAACACCATCTTGAGGACATGTTTATAAACATCAGAGGTCTTTCAAAAACAATTCTTTTCAGGTCACCCAGGATCTGATTCTCCCATGACATTTCCATTGCGATAGAAAGAAATGACACTGAGAGCTGCTTTTCTTGAAAGATATATTGGTAAGACAAAAGGTGAAGTACCACATCATGTATCTGTGTTCCATGCATAATGTCCTTTCTGCAGTCAGTGTGTCATAGTCAAAAGCAAAGAGAAAAAATGACCAAAGTGACTCTACTAAAACAATGTGGAGGTTTCCATAAATTTTCTCCCAAATATACTAATAAAACCATATGTATAGACTGTTTGTAAAATTGTTTTGACATTTAATCCAGTTGTCCTTCAAGGTTCAGAATTTTTAAGGGCAATTTTGAAAATATATGGTTCATTTGAGTGAAGTTATTCTTTCCAGAAAGAAGGTGATAAAATTAATCTATCAATCTGCTTGCTTTTCTCAGGGCTTGTTCAGAAGTCTAACTTATGTGTATGAGTCTAAGAACCTGACACAGTCTAACTCTATCAGAAGGTGACTAATTTATGCTACTAAGACCGTAAGATTGATATTATATATAAGAGGGGTATTACCACTGGATAATAGAATTCAGAAACTGCATTGAAACCAAAAACACTGTATGATTCATTTTAGGTATTAAATTTATTCTTTGTATTTAAGCATAACCATGAACTGTTTAAATAAAGATGGAGAATCCACAAAGTCCTATAATCCACACTCAGTCACACCTTTAAAAACATGTTTTTAAATTCACAAAATGTATCCTTCAATTTAATTTACTGCAGCAAAAGGTTTATTCAGCTAGCTTCAGCAGTGCACTGAACTATGTACCATTAGTGTCTAGGAGTGAGGAATTTTGCAGCAGAATTATCTTAGATACATCAAATCATCAAAACCAGTAAGAATGTGTTATGATACATTTGCAGAGGTACAGAAAAAGAAAGTAGTATTTAAGCTCTCTCTTGAAGTTTTGGCAATGCTACCATGTACACAGATAGCAGAATATTTAAAACATAAAAGTATCTGGGAGTAAGATGAACCTACGAGAGGACAATAATACTACATACACTGTGCTACTGTCACACTGCGTTCTCATTCACTTCTTGTTGGGTCCTTAAAATGCCCATTAATATAAGTAAAGCCAGTAAATGAACCACGGTCACCAGAATCATATAGAAACAATTTCTAAGTGTCATGGTAAGAGGAAACATCTTACCAGTCCTGAAAATTGAAGGGGCTGTTGGGGCCACAGAGAGACAAAGTACATGGAAGATGTGCATAGGAAATGTGGCTATGATCCAATTCCCGTTAAAGTTGTATGAATTCTCATTGGAGTTAGTCAGGCAGCACTAATTTGGGACTATAATCTATGTCAATAAAAATTGGTTGGCCCACTGCAAAAGAAAATGGCACAGGAGAATATAGTGGGCCTTGGAAAGATGAAAGAAATTGGTAAAGGATCAAAGGGATCCTAATAGATTCTAAAGTGGATGCATGTGGTTTGAAGTGACTTTCCCTAGGGTACAAGCTGAGCTTTAAGAAGATAAACCAGAAGGAATAAGATGTAGAGGGCATATGGGAAGGACAGAAAGTCTCTGGGGGCGGGAAATAAATGAGAAGGTCTTTGAGAGTAAGATGCAGTGCCCAGAGAAACTGGAGTCAGACATCTTAGACATGGAACTTAGAAGAGTACAGTCACTGTGATGGAAATCTCAGAGAAGCTGAGACCAAACAAATCAAATAGGCCTTTGGGAGGAAAACAATGAGAAGCAAAAAGTATGAGTGCGGCATCTCCAAATACACTGGCAGATAGTGCCACTGAAGCAACTCTGTTACTAGAAAGAGAGGAGTCAGTCTCTCAGCTGTAAGACTACCAGGAAAGTGATCAAGAAACAGTCTCACATGAACAGGAATTGCAAGATTGTAGTTACATCTTAAGTAATATAAGAAGCAGAAGATGTGCTATCAAAGTGGTGCAGTGGGTCAAGGAACTTGCCACGAAGCCTAAAAATTTGACTTTTACGCAAGGAACCACGTGGTAGAAGGAGAGGTCCCGATCCTGTGAGTTGTCCTCTAATGAGATATACAGGATACACACAAATACCTGGCCACCCAAAGTAACGGATAAATGTGATGTCAAGAGAAAAGACAGAAAAATATCCAAGTAAAAAGTTCAATTTAATTATGAGCTTGTCCCCAGTTTAATGAGACAATCATGCAGTAAAGAGGGGGACACAAGGAGAAGAGCAGCTCCGTGGGCCTGCCGATCAGAGATGGCAGACATGAGAAAACAAGATGATACGGTAGGAAAACAGGAGCTTTCCATTAAGGCACAGACTAATGCTCATAGTTCAATAGGCAAACAGAGCTGAATAGATCGAAAGATCTTAATGGAGAAGCTTTTAGTAGCATGCGCCCTGTGGGGAAAGTAAACACCTGGCCTTTTATTCTAATAAAATGCAGGTATTAAATAAGTGCAAAGAACCATTACATCATGCTGTAAATTATGACCTAATGAATAAATATTATGGTTTTATAACAAAATGTAATCAAAGTGAACTTTGCATCGACATTAAGGGTATTTTGTAAATCTGGATCATTATGGCACATAAAAGAATATCCTCCAATATTCAACAAAGGCTGCTACAAAAAAAAAAGAATGTTTTCTGTCTTCATTAAAAATACTTTATATATTTATCAAACCATCTCTTTTTTAAAGGTAGCAATGTTGTATACAACTCTTAGAGATGAGATATAATGAACAGCTCATTCTATTAGTATGAATGTAATATATTTCTAAAATTATTAAAGGATGGATAAATGCAAACATAGGTTCAAGATTTTACCTGAGCATATAGAAACAGTTTTCCTTAAGAAAGCGGAAAACAATTTAAGAATGAATATATTTTCAGATGAGATATAGCTAATGATGTGTACAATGGTACAAATGCTTAAAATAGAATTGTATTTCAGGAGGGAGGAAGCAAACAAGAAAAAGAGTAGAAAGCTATTGCTTGCCTTCAGTTGGAAATTACTTTCATTATGTACGTATTCAAAAGATCTAACCTACTATACCTACATATGGTATATTTAGATGTAATATAAATATTTATATATATAAATAATAATAATAATAATAGAAAATGAATAGTAACAGCTATTGTTGATATATAATAATAATTTTAAAACTATTTTAATAATGTTTCCTCTCTTCTCAAACTTGTACCACTTTAACTTTTCTGTTCCCTCAGAACATAGGACTGAATACCATGATTAAAATTCAAAAATATATATTTCTTTACCCTGAGGAATAATCACAATATCGTCATATAGTTTATATTTTGATGTTTAATGTATTCTGTTTTTCTGTCAGCTATCTCATAGCCTTTTGCTGTACAGCAGTATTTTATTATTATAACTGAAATTAAATGATTTAGCTTATGATACATACTTGGTGGGATTTTTCCTTTTGCGTCCCTCACAAGTGAGCTATTTGATTCCTGATAAGAAAAGCAATATGCAGCTGTTCACTCTTTTACCTGCACATAGAATGCTTTTAGTGTCCCTTGTTCCTAAACTGCATGTTTCTCTTAACCTGAGTACCTTTTCTTGAAGACCCCTTTCATACTTTGGATATTTACAAATAAGAAGGAGTCAATGTCAAGGTGACGTTCTGGGATCTATTCTATTACCTCAAGAGGTGTGATGAAAATGCAATCACAGAAAGCAAACAGAGAGAACAATACAATCAAAACTATTCATGTCCAATTCTATAGGGAGCGTTTGAAATAAAGAAGGGACAACACAAGATCTGTGTCTTCTGGTTCCCTTGCTGTTACAAGACACCGTAATTTTCTTGTCTCTGTATTACTGAGAGCCTGTCTAGATAACAGGAGACCCAACAAACGTGCTGATTGATATATCAGGAAAAGAGTCTAACAAGAAGTAAAAAGCACCACAGTGAGACCAAATTTGCCCATCATCTAATTTTGTAAATGAAACTTTACTGTCAGCATACACAAAACACATTTCTGGCATGTCTTTCCAGAGATTTGTCAGCAAACTGAGCAAGAACCAAGTTTCAGAACTCCTCTGTAGCTAAAGCCAAGACTGTACCCTGTCCATTTGTTGCCATCCAGCAGACTAGAATTTCAGCCAACCTAGCTTCCTTCTTTAAAACTGTCTTCCACTCAGCCTTACACTAAATGTGTTCTTTATCTAAAGAGTTGCACAACTCTCTTTGTGCACACCTTTTTTTTGGAAAGACGGGTAGCTAAACTTTACTATGAGGAGGTGCTTTGCTCTAACGGCCAAATAAGGTCAAACAGACTCATTTCCTAGGATTTTTCCAGGCCTAATCAAGGCAAAAATATTGATTTTCCATTCTCGCAAGTAGATAAATCATCTTCTGAGGCAGGTATCACCATGTTCTGGGTCATACAATCATACTTTCATGATAAACTAAACAAAATAAACACAAATAAAACCTGTCCTACTCATTAGATTAATGACAAACATTTCTAGGAAAATAGCAAACTATGACTCTCTCTGTAGTATCAAAATAGAACCAAATGGACTAGCATTCCCAAATATCTAGCCTGATCTGGCAGGGTCCAACCTTTCAAAAGTAAGGATACTAGATAGGAGACAAACACTAAACTCTTGAGAATATATCACACAGCAGGGCACAGAATATGTAGTCATAGTGACTGTTTAAAGGACTGATCTCAGGAAGATATGAAAGACATATTAGTAGAGAATCCCTAGGCTAAAATATAACATTCTTCATCTATGAGTCTTCAATGCCACTATTTTTATAAATCCTTTATTTCTGTGGAATTTGGCAATGAGGATGATAATCGTTCAGTCTTGGGAGGACAGTGAGTCAATCATGATGAAGTGTCATGTTGTACATCTGTACAAAAAGCTCTGAGCCATTTTAGGTCGTAAACTCAATCGTAATAGAAATGTGTGACTATATTCCAGGTTGAGGACAGCCTCAATAGATAGAATCTGAGATCACTTTCAATTCTTTAACTGGAAAAACTAGGGTAATATGGTATGCTCTTAGCCTGTCTTAGGTAAATGGTTCCCACAGGTTGTAGTTTCTGGTTCCTTAGTCTAGTTACTTCCAACTGTGATTAATACTCTTCCCCAAATGATTTTCCTTCGAAGGTGACTGGTCTTAGAATGGACTAATTAACTCGATCGACTGTGTGAGCATTTGTCCTAAGGTTCTTGTGGTTCCAACCCATTGGGTAAAGAAATAGAGATTCAAGTGCCTTGGCAGGATTATTGTAATTACTGATTAAACTAAAGAACTGAGCTGAATTTCAACTTTGTTCATTTCTTTATCAAATCCATTATTTCTCTCCAGTTTTATTGACATCAATTGACTCTTGTCACATAAGGTTGGTTCCTGGAGTGTCTCAATCTGAATCATCTTGAAAGTTTGTCTATTCAATTGCATCTTGGACATTCCTTGATATTGCTTTATTTTATTAATGAATTTATTTATTTATTTTTCCCTTTCAAGTATTTTTCCATGAAAATGATTTTTATTTATCATTTTTGTACAAGATCATATATATGATCTTAAGTATGCTTTTTGGAAATTAAATTATTTCTTCTACTAACACTTCAAATATTTGCTTGTATTTTCATAATATTAAATTGGTCATTTTGCTAATAAAAGTATGGTTGTCATAGCAGTAGTATTTAAACTCAGATTTCCACTAAAGTGAATAATCTCTAGGGTCTTTTCAAGGTCTTCTTTCACTAAGCCCATCTCAGTTACCAGCTGAAACTAGAATATTATCATGTAATAGGTATACTGGATTACTTGTACATATGAACATGTTTTCTTTTTTTGTTATTTCAACAACATATGGCATGTATATTTCAGATTTAGTTTCCATTATATATACCCCAATATTAAAGCAACTTTAATCAAAAAGTGTGAAAGATAATTTATTGGAGTCAGTATCATATAATACTTCATCTATTTGGCACTGGTTTCAATGCCTAATTCTATGAATTTTTATAAATGACATAAATATGATGTTATAATTTTGGAGCCCATGAGGTACTACAGAGATTCCAAAATTACCTCTGTGTTCATTAGCTAGATGCCAAAATGCATTCTACCAAAAGTTTGAGATACGCTCAAAACAATCCTTGCTTTCTAGGGCAACATTAACTAGGCAAGGGATTGCTGCCCAACTAACAGACACATCTATGTAAGCTTGCTTCTGAGATAAATGTAATGGAGAATTAGCAATAGTGTTAATCTATATGATTAAAGACACATATATACATGGACTGACCCTGGGCTCCAACCTAATAGGTAGCAATGAATATCCTAGTAAGAACACCAGTGGAAGGGAAAGCCCTTGGTCCTGCCAAGACTGAACACCTGGTGAACGTGATTGTTGGGGGGAGGGCGATAATGGGGGAGGATGGGGAGGGGAACACCCATATAGAAGGGGAGGTGGAGGGGTTAAGGGGATGTTGTCCTAGAAACCATGAAAGGGAATAACAATCAAAATGTAAATAAGAAATACCCAAGTTAATAAAGATGAAAAAAAAAACACACATATATACAACAAGATCCATTTTGAGGATTAAAAATGCTGATTGTACCACCCAGGTAGTCAAGAAGCTGTAGCTATCAACTGAAATCAATCAAGCCACTAGCTAACCTTTGTAAACTCTAACTTATCAAGGCTTAGAAAATCTAAAAGGAAATTGGAATCTAGATCTGTGAAACGAAGATCAACTACATATATAAAACTCGTTCATTCTATACCTCTATTTTATTTTCCTGAAAATAATTACAAGGGCTGGAGAGAGAGCTTGCTGATTAAGAGTACTGGTTGCTTTTTCAGAGAACATATATTAGATTCCCAGCACCCAAAGGTAGATCCCAACTACCTGAAACGCCATTCACCGGGAAGCCAACACTCTCTTCTGGGCTCACAAGCACCAGGCATTCAAGTGATGCACAGACATACATGTGGACATAATACCCATACTTATAAAGTAAAAATAGGGGTTGGGGATTTAGCTCAGTGGTTAGAGCGCTTGCCTAGGAAGCGCAAGGCCCTGGGTTCGGTCCCCAGCTCCGAAAGAAAAAAAAAACTGAATAAAGTAAAAATAAAGATCAAAAAATGGGTTTAATTACTATAGCTTAGTAAAGAACATGTCATTATAGATATGTCCTCCCTTATCAATCTAAACTTTTCTGGATGATACATTATAATTTGTATGCTAATGATTCTCAAACTCCCCTTGTTTAGAGCTTTAATCACATATGACATGTCACTTTTACATGTTCTTGAGGCTAGATATACCAAGAATCTAGGGTAAAACCAAATATTAAAATTGAACAAAACAAAACAAAACAAAAAACAATTAAAAATTCAGTGATAAAATGGGTCCTAACGATATTCTGCAATATCTGATCGGTATTTTGTTCAGCTAACCATCTCATTAGAGAAGCTTCCTTCTGTAATAGATGGGGAAAAAATACAGAGACCCACAGACAGACATTATGCAGAGAATGAGAGACCTTGGAATATTCAGCCTTAAATGGGATGTCTCCATCAAATTATCTTCCCTCAGAGATCAGGGAACCCCACAAAAGAGGAACCAGAAAGAATGCAAGAACCAGAGGGCTTGGGGGACAACAAAATCAAGGTCCTCTAAATCAACATGAGGAATGCATACATAAACTCAAAGACTTCAGAGACTGAAGGAAAGGCCATCCAGAGACTGCCCCACCTGGGGATCCATCCCATATGCAGCCACTAAACCCACTCATTACTACTGATGCTCAGAAGTTCTTGCTGACAGGAGCCTGATATGGATGTCTCCTGAGAGGCTCTGCTAGAGCCTTACTGATACAGATGAGGATGCTTGCAGCCAACTATCAGACTGAGCACAGGGACCTCAATGGAGGAATTAAAGAAAGGACTGAAGGAGCTGAAAGTGTTTGCAACCCCATAGGAAGAACAACAATAACCACCAACCAGATGCCCAGAGCTCCCAGGAATTAAATCACCAGCCAAAGAGTACACTTGGAGGGATCCACAGCTGCATATGTAGCAGAGAATGGCCTTGTAGGACACCAGTGGGAAAAGAGGCCCTTGGTCCTGTGAAGGTTCAATTCCCCTGTGTAGGAGAATGCCAGAGTGGGGAGGAGGGAGTGGATAGCTGGGGGAGCACCCTCATAGTAGCAGGGGAGGGAAGATAGGATAGGAGGTTCCTGAAGGGGAAATGGGGGAAAAGGATAACATTTGAAATGTAAATAAGTAAAATACCCAATTTCAAAAAAAGTTAAAAAAAAAAAACTCAGAGACTTAAGCAATATGCATAGTGATGCCACAGGGCTGCACCAGGCCCCCTGAATATGTATTATGGCTGCCTGCTTAGTGTTCTATGGTCTTCCTGATTGTGCAAGTGAGTGGGTCTCTGATTCCCATGGCTTCTCTTGAGCTCTTTTTCTTCTGTTTGTCTTGTCCAATTAGATGGGATAGGTTTTGATTTATCTTATGTTATTATAATTTGTTGCTATCTCTTAGAAGACTGTTCTTTTCCAATGAAAGACAACGAGAGAGTGGATCTGGTGAAGGGAAGAGAAGGGGAAGTGGGAGTACAGGGAGTGAAATCATAATCAGAACATATTATGTGAGAAAAGAATCTGTTTTCAATGAAAGGAAAATATAAGAACTTTTTTAAATGGAAAAAAGAAGAGGAGAAGGAGGAGGAGGAAGAGGAGGAGGAGGAGGAGGAGGAGGAGGAGGAGGAGGACATTTGTTGATGAAGATTTCATGTGACACCTGTTTCCAGAGGATTCAGTATTTGAGAGATCTGTGTTCCACTCAGGAATTCCAGATAAAAAACTGATCAGTGCATATTGAAGCTGTTCACAAGATGCATTGTGGTTTGATTTAAATCTCCCAAATAAAACTCATCTAAAGAAGTAAAGCAATTAAATTAATAGGCACTGTCACTTCATAACAAATTGTTCTGGTCAACTATGTCATTGTGTGAAAAATTAAAGCATTTTGCTTCACTCAGATCAAACATTTTTTAAAGTGTCATCCCTTCAGCAAGAAAAATCGTAAATTATCTTCTAAAATCTATTCTATGCACCCACATCTTCCACATATTTCATAATTACTTATTTAAATCCATAAGGACCATTAAGAGTTCATGAAAGTGTTAGTGAACCTTCGTCTTTCTATAACACATTTGGTATTTAATCAACGAATACTCAGCTAATCCTTTGGCTGATTAAAAACGAGACTCAGAATGACCTTGTGATCAATGAAAGATCTTATAGCTCTTAGTGACAAAATTAT
Source organism: Rattus rattus (assembly GCF_011064425.1). Taxonomy (NCBI): domain Eukaryota; kingdom Metazoa; phylum Chordata; class Mammalia; order Rodentia; family Muridae; genus Rattus; species Rattus rattus. Next base: position 48,333,603 of record NC_046171.1, read on the forward strand.
ACCTGTTAGAAATTTGGCATGTGTATGAAGGTATGGATTTCTTGCCAGTCATTTTCCCCATTACACTCTTTAATTATTGCTCTATGTTTTATTTCCTTGTTAGTGTACGAATAAGTTTGTTTCTCACAATGATTACTTTAACAAACTGATGGAGAGAAGATTGGGATGTTAGGGGTGATCTGGGAAATGTCTACAGGGGAAAGTGTTAGGTACTCTGTTAGAGGTATCTCATACACTCCCATTTCTTCCACTTACTGTAACCATCCTATCTATCTCTGTTTTACAGTGAGGAGCAGAGTGTATAAGATTATGTTTAATGCTCAAGGTCACTTAAATGACAAATTAGATACTTTGGCCACTACAAGAAAAAAAAACAGTATTGTAAGCTATGGAGTACATGAAAATCATATGCTGCTCTTTTCCACTCCCTAAAGTATAATGAACATGCCCATATTTATTTATAACACTGCATTATAAATCCTGTGAAATTACATGTTTTCAAAACATAACAATAAAGAAACAGTATGATTTCTAAATAATAATATTTATGGCAACCAAAAATCTCAGACAGCTCTCTGAAGTGACTGAAAATGGAGCAATTCTTTTTGCCCTAACTTTTGAAGCACTGCTCTTGGCAAGTGTAAAGTACACCAGACATATACCATATTAATGAAGGCAGACCATTAGCAATAAAATTAAAAAGAACACACTAAGATTTCCATTAAAGAAATAGCACTCATGAAGAATGCAAAGGAACACTTTTACTAATATCCTTTGGGTTGTGAATACAGAAAACTGAGGATGTTTTTCCTAAATATAAAAATAAGCCAGGAATGTGGTAGGTAAATTCAGGGACTTTTGTCATGATTGATCACAATAAGGAAACAGTTAACTACCTTATAAAATGCAATATATATGTTCATATAAACCTGAATATAATCATTTTAACTACATTTAGGAGATATTTTTATAATAAGTTTTCAACACCTAAGAGTTCCTTCAAATAATTACTAATAATTTTTTAAAGAACCAAACCACCTCTAATTTTGGAACAATAAACATCAACTCTAAGATCTAAAATCTGGTTATTGAGTCCTAGAAAAACATTTACATGAAATTCAGCCAAAAGAAATCTGAAATTATGCAGGCGATACCAGCTCCTCTAAATTACTTCATTTTCATCCTAAATAGTACTTGCTCACAGGCAAAAAATTCTTGCTGTAGTAAAAGCAAGGGTAACATAAATTAAAGGATCTAAATATGGGAGAAAGAAAATTATCTACTATTCCCCCCCCACTATATTCAAGCTTGTCCAGAGAGCACGTTTTTCATGAGACAAATGCTAAATGCTTCAGTTCATAGCCTTGCAGCTGAAAAAGAAATTAGCAATGTCGCTAAGGGTTTAGTTAGGAAAACAAATCAACAACATGTCAGTAGGCTTTCTGTTTTATACCGTTCCAAAATACTATAACGAAGATACGCCAGAGGTCCAGGGGCACACAAACCTCTACCATAGCTTAAACGCATTGGCTATTTATGACATAAAGATTCATAAAATGTCACCATATGAATATTTTATAAAGCATTATTTATGAAATTTTGGTAAGATGTTTATTAATCAAACCATGTTTAAAATTCAATAAGGATGACTACATTTAAAGAGTCTTAGACTTAATTTTGTAATTAATAAGCACATCACCCGAAAGTGTGTGTGTGTGCGTGTGTGTGTGTGTGTGTGTGTATTTCAATATTTTAATCAAGATTTTTTGAGTAAAAAATATAAAGAAACAAATTAGACAGTAACACAATATTATCCATCCACAAAGCTACACATGCCTGCTTGCTGTATGAATGCATTTTAGGTCCAGGAACCATGGGCGTGTGATACTATGTCCAAGTTTGAAAACAATGCACAAGAAAGGAATAAGAAAGCCCAAAAAATAATCTAGGATTCTAAGTTTAAAAAATATAAGAATGTTGGTGCCAACGCTCAGAGTAGTGAATTCTGGGAAGACAAAATGGGTACTCTTTTAACCTGAGAAGTTAGAGGAACTTTAGATGATGCAGTGACAACCTATAGGAAGAGAAATCATATATGCAAGGAAATTCCCTGATCCACTGACATGGAAGCAATGGGGAAGATAGTGGCCTTGAGGTGTTTCCAGCAACGTGTAAATGGGAGTGAAAGGCTTGAGGACCACAAATTAAAACTGGATTTGTAATACATAGGAGGTTGGATGAGTAAGGGGACTGATAGATTCTGCTTCCAAAATGTCTTCCAAATATTCTTCCGCTGAAAATAAACGTATTTGTCTTTGGAATGCAATTAATTTGAAGAACTGTCTTATTTGGGACATAGTTAAAGCAGGGACCTTTGAACATTTTCCTTGATCTCTGCTCTGAATGGTGGAAGATAACAACGTGGACAGTAAAACTAACAATTGCTTCGTAACAGACAGATACCATGGAACTGAGCACAGGACACAATGAGTATGGCTGTACCACCTGATATCAACCAAAGAAGAAAACAGAAACAAATCCTCTAGTTCTGAACAAAAGCATCCAAATACCTGGTCTAGAAATTTCTATCTGGAGAGCACTGGAACTATGTGACCTATTGCTTTCTTTGTTATTAGCTCAGGTAGAACAGCCTAATTTACACAAGACGAAAATTTCTTTTCTCTTTAGATTCCTCTTTAATACCAAAACCAGATGTGCCAAGGACCCAAAACATTGTCCTAGAGACAGAAAACAGCAAACACTATATATTTCTTATGGGCTGGGTCCTTATCCAGGAATCCCGGGCACCCACTGGGGAGAGAAGTGTCTTATTTGTAATGAGTATCTGCTAACATATTTGACCTTAAACTGAAAAGGCTGTTCACATGAGAGTCTGGTTGTGTAACAGTAGACAACCACAGTAAAGTTGAGCCAAGTCCCCTCCTGGGATCATTATTCAAGATCATATGCAGCACAGATTCTGTGAAGTTTAACCAAAAAAGCGGAGAGCTTTCCCTAGAGAGGTGAGATAGGCTTCCCCTGATATTTTCCTTAAGGAGTCTTTCCTCACAAATGTTGCCAGGACTTGTGTTCCATTGCTCATTGACTTTCTTGCACTCAAAGCTATTTTTCCAGAGTTCTGCTATACAAGGGACCCATCCCATCTAGAAGAGTACAAGCAAGCATGGAAGCACACTCTCTGCACCTTTTCTGTCCAGCGTATAAAGTAAGCCGTGACCAGATGCTTTTGTATATTCAATAGTGACCTTCAATTCCTCTCTATTACTGTGTGTCAGAGGGCCACACAGAAAGTTGGGTCTACTGAGTTGCTGTGACTAGTAATGCACAGTTTATTCTGACATAAAAAGGAAATATTTCAAATCACTAGTACCTATTTTAAGATTTATTCCAGGTCCGTAAGACTCATGAGGTGGTCATTAAGACACTCCTGTGAGGAATGTACATAGGTAACGGGAGACAAATTAATAAATTTGGGTGACTTCAAATTCAAGTAAATAGTGAATAAATAAATGTAGACCTATCTCTTTTAATCTAACTGCTTGCCTCTAGGCACAATAGTGTTCTTACCTTCCTGGACCATTAACTCAACTTTGAATTTTTAAGATATATCTTACTCTTCAAAATACAGAAGAAAATATTAGATTAATAGGGGAAGTTAAGCATGTAAGATAGATACATTTTAATGAAGAAGAATTATGGGAAATTTTTGGACAAATAAGACAACAAAGAAGAAAAGAAAAACATGAATTTCTATTCTCAAGTACAATAAGCATTCACTGAGTTTCTACCATGTATAAGGCACGAGACTTAAGATTGTTACTTATGCCTTTAGCACTCACAAGCACCATAGAAAGTAGGTACTAATATATCTTCATTTTGCAGATGAAGGCACTGATGTTTAAACGGGTTAAGCAATTTATTCAAGGTCGCATAGCCACATCAACCATCTTTTCAAGCTTGAAAGATGCATTCAGTCACACCACATAGTAATCAGTAAACATGTGGACTTCACTTTTACTTCACAAGTCTTTCCACATGTGCCTTATTGGATACTTTATATGCTATGTAGTGTAGGGTTGTCATGGCTTCAACTGGTGCAGTCATTGCTGCCTTAAATTTACAGGAAAGCTCAGGTGTGGTCCTGGCGGTCTTGAAGCTTCTGCTACAGTTCACGTGAACCTACTAGAAGCTCACAGGCTGTGTCACAAATGACTGAAATCAGGTGACCAAGAAATATTTACTGAGTAGACTTTTGTTAACTGTTGACAGTAAAATACATGTCATTGAAGACAAGTTTAGGGACTGATCTCACAGACAAAGAAAGCATCAACAAATTCAATTATTAGAATAACTATATCAAAACAAACTCAAAAATGTGTGAGAATGAAGACATGTCACTCTAGTAAGTGCCCAAGGCAGGTTCAGGAGCAGCCCAGTAGTCTACTAATGTGAGTTGAATAAATAACTCAGTAAATGACTCTTTAGAGAAGCAAAAGAGAAAAATTTAAAGTATAACAAGATATGGAAAGAGACCTAATTCAATATAGGTAAGTAGGTTCAGGAAAATACCCAAGGAAGGACGGTATACATTGGATTCCCCAATTTGCTTTCTGTTGTGCTAAATCAACTGATTGAAGGCAATTTTGAGAGGAAAGTTTTTATACTACTTACACTTCATGCTACAGTCCATCACTGATGAAGGGCAGGACAGGACCCTGGAAGCTGGGACTAAATCAGAGAACATAGAGGAACAGTGCTGCCTCACTCCATATTTCTTATGCAGCCAAGGCCTACCAACCTAAGGATGACACTGCCCACAGCAGGCTGGGCCACTTGCATCAATTAGCACTCAAGAAAATGCCCCACAGATATGCCCACAGGACTGTCTGATAAGGACAATTCCTCGATTAAGATTCCCTCTTCCCAGGTGTGCTGGCTTGTTTTCTGGCCACTTGACAAAAGCTAATGTCCTCTGACAGAAGAAAACTCCAATTGAGAAAATTCCTTCATAAGATCAAGCTCTAAGCAAGCTTGTAGGGCATTTTCTTGATTAGTGATTGATATGAGATGGTCTAGTCCATTGTTGCTGGTAACACCCCAACCTTGTAGTCCTGACTGTAAAGAATGATTATGTCTGGAATGCAGAAGATCCTTCAGGACTTGATGATACCATGTCCTGTGCTTAAATTCAATGGGAAACTGCAACAACCTCATTAGGAAAGCAGGATGAGCAAACCAATAAGCAGCACCCACTCCTTGGCCTCTACTTAAGTCGGTCACCAGTTTCCTGCCAGGTTTAAGTTTTGCCTTAGCTTTACTAAGCTGGACTATGACTCAGAATGTATGAGCCAAATAAACTCTTTTCTCCTCAAATTACTTTTGATTATCATGTATTCATCACAGCAACAGTAACCTAACAAGGATACTAGATTAAGTCTAGATTTATGTCAACTTGACAAAAACTTGCTAACTATGGGAAAGAGAAACAGGGTCATCTAATAAGAGGAAAGAAACAATTAAACAGCTCCAGGATTCCTAAGTATGTGTTTTGATTTCCTTAAAATCTGCTCTCTGTGAAATTGGACATTGAACTGCCTGAGGATCAGCTATACCTCTCTTGGGCATATACCCAAAAGATGCCCCAACATATAAAAAGACACGTGCTCCACTATGTTCATAGCCTTATTTATAATAGCCAGAAGCTGGAAAGAACCCAGATGCCCTTCAACAGAGGAATGGATACAGAAAATGTGGTACATCTACACAATGGAATATTACTCAGCTATCAAAACAACGACTTTTTATGAAATTAGTAGGCAAATGGTTGGAACTGGAAAATATCATTCTGAGTGAGCTAACCCAATCACAGAAAGACATACATGGTATGCACTCACTGATAAGTGGCTATTAGCCCAAATGCTTGAATTACCCTAGTGGCCTAGAACAAATGAAACTCAAGACGGATGATCAAAATGTGAAGGCTTCACTCCTTCTTTAAAAGGGGAACAAGAATACCCTTGGCAGGGAAGAGAGAGGCAAAGATTAAAACAGAGACTGAAGGAACACCCATTCAGAGCCTGCCCCACATGTGGCCCATACATATAGAGCCACCCAATTAGACAAGATGGATGAAGCAAAGAAGTGCAGACCGACAGGAGCAGGATGTAGATCGAACCTGAGAGACACAGCCAGAATACAGCAAATACAGAGGCGAATGCCAGCAGCAAACCACTGAACTGAGAGCAGGACCCCGTTGAAGGAATCAGAGAATGAACTGGAAGAGCTTGAAGGGGCTTGAGACTCCATATGTACAACAATGCCAAGCAACCAGAGCTTCCAGGGACTAAGCCACTACCTAAAGACTATACATGGACTGACCCTGGACTCTGACCTCATAGGTAGCAATGAATATCCTAGTAAGAGCACCAGTGGAAGGAGAAGCCCTGGGTCCTGCTAAGACTGAACCCCCCAGTGAACTAGACTGTCGGGGGGAGGGCGGCAATGGGGGGAGGGTGGGGAGGGGAACACCCATAAGGAAGGGGGGGAGGGAAGGGGATGTTTGCCCGGAAACCGGGAAAGGGAATAACACTCGAAATGTACATAAGAAATACTCAAGTTAATAAAAAAATAAATAAAAAAAAAATAAAAAAAAAAAAAAAAATCTGCTCTGTGGATCTTAAAAGAAAATGAATATATAACTTTCGAATGAGGAATTTTCTTTTTTTATCAGGTATTCTATTTATTTACATTTCAAATGTTATCCCCTTTCCTGGTTTCCCCTCGGCAAAGCCCCTTCGCACTCCCAACTCCCTGCTTCTATGAGGGTGCTCCCAGACCCACCCACCAACTCCCACCTCACTGCCTTGGCATTGTTCTACACCAGGGTATTGAGGCTTCACAGGACCAAGGGCCTCTCCTCCCGTTGATGACAGATAATGCCATTCTCTGCTATATATGCAGCTGGAGCCATGGGTCTCTCCATGTGTTCTCTGTTTGATGGTTCAGTCCCTGGGAGGTCTGGGGGGTTGTTTGGTTGATATTGTTGTTCTTCCTATGGGGTTGCAAACCCTTTCAGCTCCTGTCCCTCCCCTAACTTCTCCATTGGGGTCCCTGTGCTCAGTACAATGGTTGGCTGTGAGTATCCACATCTGTATTTGTCAGGCTCTGGCAGAACCTCTCAGGAGTCAGGCTTCTGTCAGAATGCACTTCTTGGCATCGGCAATAGTGTCTGGGTTTGGTGTCTGCAGATGGGATGGATCCCCAGATAGAGCAGTCTCTGGATGGCCTTTCCTTGAGTGTTATGTCTACCTGTCTGAAGAAAGTTACTCAGGACTACACTAAAGAGTGATGTCTGTGCAAGAGGTTTTGCCTTCAAACTTAGTATTCAGTAGTTCACACAAGTTTCTCTCCATAAAGAATAGTCAATCAACAGTTACAAGGTATTTGTGTAGCTGGGATTACAAGCCTGTGTCACCACACCCTCTCTAGTAATTAATGCCTTCCTTGCAAATGATCAAACTGATATTAGACAGAAGTTTTTATCTGAAATGAATATAGTTATCTTTACTTTGATCTCTATACCTTTCATTTTTACCCACTAACAGAACATACAACTAGGTAAAATCTTCCTCTGTTTTTTTGTTTGTTTGTTTGCTTGCTTGCTTGCTTGCTTGCTTGCTTGCTTAGTTGGTTGGTTTAGCTTGGTCTGATTTTGGTTTTCACTCCCCTACTGCCACTTATATGGCTGGAGACTTCTGTATGGCTCCAGATCAAGAACCTTTTCCAGGTTGTCACTGAGTGAGATGTTAATTATCTAGTTTGCACTTTCTTTTCTGGCTCTCAGAGTTTCTTTGTTTCTTTGCCAGCTTGCTTCTTGGTTTGTTATCCAAACCTCTGAGGTCCTTATGCTCTCATTCTGATACACAGCTGTAAATTATTCTGCTCAAAATACAAAGGAAGAGCAGTACAAATGTATTAAGTGTATGCCACCTCTCTCCTAAGAGTTAAGGAAACACAAGTAAGTGAAAAGAGTGTCTCTGCTCCTATGCGAAAGTGTCAAAGTGTTGGTTCATCTGACAGTTATTCTCCTATTAAAGCACTACAAAGCCTCAAATTGGAATTGCTTCAATTAGGAATGTAAACTAAGCTGCTATTCACGGAATATGTCGCCTGATGATCTGGTCCCCATAAGACATTGGAGACTATTAAGTCATGGATGTTTGCCATTCTCAAGGGAGCTTGCAATGAAATGTCAACATGCAGACAGTTTAAGAGTTTGTATTAATTTGTTGGGTTATATTGTTTTTGAATTTTTGTTTTTGTTTTGATGTTTTGAGATGAGGTTGTACTACATTTTCTAAGGTGACCTGGAACTCAGTATGTAGGCCAGGACAGCCTATAATTTTGCATCTTCCTGCCCCAGTTTCCTGAGTGCTGGGATTAAAACCTTATACCACCAAACCCATAGTTTCCATGAGGGTTTAGATTTAATCATCAGCATTTAAAAGTAGTGCTGAATAAAAAACAAATTTATTATAATACAAATAAAATGAGAAGCCATTAATTTTCTCAGAATTTTTTATCTTAGAATTTGATTTATCAGTTTCTAAGAAAGAAACTTAAAGGAAGGGACATCCAGCAGTTGAGAACTTGCTGATCTTTCAGAGGACCCAAATCCCATTACTAACACCATTACATGGCAAATTCAGGTCCAGGGAATTGGACACCGTTGTTCTTCACAGGCACCTGCATTCATGTGCACAGATCCAGACACAGACACACACACACACACACACACACACACACACACACACACACACACAAATAAAAAACAAACACTTAGATCACTTTTCAAATTTATGAAGAAACCTAATGCCTGTATGTGGGGGGGGGCACAGTTATATATTAGCACAGAGAGGAATTGGTAATGACAAGATGAAAGAAGGAAATTAGGAAAGGAGGAAATAAAAAGAGGAAAGGAGGAGAGGAAGAAAAGGAAGAACAGCAGGAAAGAAAGACTTTAAAGGGCAGATGGACAAGAAGGGAAGGGATTAAACTCCTATTGTCTCCCAACTCCTAGTTCAAAAGTTCCTTCACTTCTCAGCTCTGTACTCCTCCAGCTCCCTGATCTGTGCTCCTCCAGCTCCCTGGCCTGTGCTCCTCCAGCTCCCTGATCTGTGCTCCTCCAGCTCCCTGGGCTGTACTCCTACAGCTCCCTGGGCTGTGCTCCTACAGCTCCCTGGGCTGTGCTCCTACAGCTCCCTGGGCTGTGCTCCTACAGCTCCCTGGTTTGTGCTTTTTTCACTGCAGCTTCAATGCACTGTTAGACTTTTTAATTCCTTTCAAATTATTGCTTATGCATTTTTATTGGATATTTTATGTATTTATATTTCAAATGTTATCCCCTTTCCCAGTTTCCCCCTCTCCCAGTCCTCCTTCCCTGCTTCTATGAGGGTGCTCCCCCTCCCACCCACCCCCTCCCACTTCACCTGCCCTTCCCCTACACTAGTGCACTGAGCCTTCACAGGACCAAGGGCCTCCTCTCCTATTGATGCCACACAATTCTGTCCTCTGCTACATGTGTGGCTGGACTCATGGGTCCCTTTCAAATTCTTAATCCCTGACACCAGCCTTCATATTTATTAACTAGATCATTATATTTGCATTGATTGGGGAGGGGGTTTGTTTATAACTAGCACAGATTTTCATTCACCCTTGGCTGTATATTAAAATAGACATCTTCAAAATATTGACAATTCCCTTATGTCATTTCTTTTATGAACTCGATATAGTTTTCCTCATGGCTTATCAAAGTTTCCATGAGCCTTTTAAAAATCAAATGAGCAATATCCTACTGAGATTTTAAAAATTATATGACAAAGGTTAGATTTTTTTTTTATATGCTGAAAGCTTTCAGCCTTTTCTTCTATGTGGACAAAATGCACGCTCAATTTTGCTCTTTTTACTTAATGCTACAAAAATAGCTACCATTAGCGGAAATGCATTTCTCTAATTCGGCTGTGAATGGTAGTAACATTAAAAGCTATATGTTAACAAATCAAAGTTGTGTTGAAGAATTCTCAAGACATAGCTAGCCAACAAAGCTGACCAAGCACTCTCCAAAACCAAAAGAACCCTGGATTTTAGACTTAGATTTTCTGCTTTATTTTTAATGTCAGTGATTCTTGAATAATTTTTTTATAGATGATAAACTATGGACTGTTGCCTCAAACAGACAGTAATTGCTAATCATAGAATACAACGAGCAAGACATATCTCTATACTTGCTTCTAAGTTAGAACTTGGAAGAGCAGTTGCAACATTGCCTTAGTAAAATGGCCTCCGAGCCAATAAGATCATTTCAGAGACTTCACAGTAACATAGAAACAATGACTACCCTTTACCTGTGAATCACTGACACTCACTGAGGGAAGAAGAAAGTGAATGAATGAATGATATACAAAATTAGCGCCAGCCTGACAAAGGACAGAATTATCGAGGGTTAGGGTTGGGTGAATGACCTACTTATCTAAATGAGTTATTTAATTTAGATTTCAAAGCCCATTGACAATATGCAAAATATCATCATAATCCAAACCTAGTAATTGTTATTCCATATTCAAAAACATCAGAAAGCCCAAGAACTTTCAATGGCAACAGACAGAAAGGAAGTATAGAAACGTGCTGGTTCAGAGAATCACCCGGCAAACACCGACTGACTGAAATAACCCCAGACTATAGGTGTTCAAGCCTTTAAGCAGGTTTCCCATTCCTTGTCAATTGTATGTGTGCACATACTTATGTAACAACAAAGAGGCAAAATGTGTAACCACTAAAGCAGAATGACTTACAAGGATATGGGATTTCAGAAACTTAGAACAATGAACGTGGAAGTTACTTCTCACCTGGCTCTTCTTAAATGAACGGCTCTTTCAAAGGACATTCTAAGAACAGCACTGTAATGAGAATAGTATCTGCTCTTTAGTCAGCATGCCCAGCTTACCCATAGAAGACGTTGAAAGACACAGATAGTTCTATGTATACCAAGGGGTAATTGGCTTCTGCCCCAGTGTTCCACAGGGTGATCCCCTATCTCAGATGCATAAGAATCTTTCATGGAGCCTGCCACAGCAAAGGAACTACAATTCTGATGCCTACCTTCCTCACATTTAGCGTATGATTCATGCCAATTTGTTACAAGGTACTATACGAATTGTATTTTACCTTTAAACTAGGTATTTTAAGAAAAAGCAGTATGTCATTGTATGCACATGTCACCTCCTGGAAACAGTCCTGAAATCTGATTCCATAGGACTTGACATGCCAGTCTGAGAAGATTTCATTTAGTAATTAGGAGTTGGAGGCTGAGAGGAAACAAAAGGGCAAGAAACCAATGTGTCCCAGGAAAATTCCATTTTGAGAAAATCAGCTTGTCAGTACACAGGCTAGAACGTAGAAGTAAAGAAAGAAGTCAACTAAGACAGTCACAGCTTTTGATTGCCTAGTTTATATTTGACACTGTACAGTCTTAAACATTGTGAATTATTATATTCCCCATTCTACAGAGCAGAGACATGTTTAAGGTCACACCGATAGAACGGAATGCTCTCCAAGGAGAGCAAGGACTACCAGAGTGTTTGCTTCTCCTCAGTAAGTAAGAAAGGAAATAAGAAAATTTAAACTAGGAGTTGTAACGCTAGAGTTACAGTTCCTCTGTAACTGTAACATGAAGTTAACAGTGAATTAACAGTGTGGCATTTCTAGAGACACAGATTGCAGAGTAAAAATCAAAGATTTTCCCAGTTTTCAATCTGGAAAAGAGGAAGTTGTCAGGATAAGCTAGTCAAGGAATAACAGAGGATGACCTCCTCAGATCCAACAAAACCCACCAATCACAAGCCAGTCAGATCCTTTAGAAGGCACAAATCATTGGAAGGCAGAGCTGAAGTGTTCAAGAACAATCAGAGGAATGTTATTACGTACTAGAGCAGTTCTGCCTATGCAGAGATCACATCTGAAAACACTGCAAACATTTACCTATAAAGTTTCATAGCAGGACTGAGCAGGGCAAGTGAAAGTGTGAAAGTAAATCCATCTTCAAGTTCCATTTGCCTGTGAAGCATGGGGTTGATGGGGAAAGTTCCTTATTTCCAAATAAATATGTTCACTGTCTTTAAGTTTCAATCTGTTTAGTTCATATCTACTACATACAAAGTGAAAATTTTAAGTTAAAACTTAGGAAAAATTTCATTTATGTGAAAATGAAAAAGAGTATTTTAAAATATTATCAGAGTCACATGAAGTACTGCAGACAAGTGTGGGAACTATAGTCCTCACTGGAAATGGCATCTTAAAACCTTAATTTCTATGTTTAATGTAACCTAATTATATAAATTTATAATGAAATGCATTTTTTAAAATGTAAAAAATCAAAGTATCTATACTGTACATTACATGGTTTTTATACATAAAGAATCTACCAGAAAACTCCTAGTGCTGATAAACATATTAAGCAAGGTGGCAGGATACAAGTTTAATACACAAAAATGAGTGGCCTCCCTATATACAAACAACACAAAATATGAGAAAGAAGTCATGGAAAAAGTATCATTCAAAGTGGCCTCAATTTTTTTGGAATAAATATTATCAAGGAAGAGTAAGACAAGATTAATAAAAACTTTAAGACATTATAAATAGGAACTAAAGTTAATACCAGGAGCTGAAAAGATCTCCCATACTCACAGATTGGTAGGATTAATATTGTGCTAAAAACCACCCTACTAAAAACAACCTACACATTAGGCATGACTCCCATCCAAATATGGAAGCCCAAAAGTCCCAGGATAGACTGAATAATCCTGAAAGGTAACAAACCTGCTGGAGATACCACCGTACCAGATTATGACTAAGAAACAATTCAAACAGCATAGTACTGGCATAAAACAGACACATTGATCAATGGAATTGAATTAAGGGCACACATAAAACTGCACATTCCTATACCCACCTAATTATAGACAATGAGGCCAATGCCAATAAAACCCGCTGGAAAAAAGACAGTGTCTTCAACAAATAGTACTAGTCAAACTGTTTATCTACATGTAGAAGAAACAAAATGTAACTCCAAATGAATCAAGGACCTCAGAATAAGACCCGAATCTGTTAAAGGACAAATTAGAAAGTACACTTGAACTTGGTGGCACAGGAAATGCATTTTCAGAATAGAACCCTGATAACCACACATACACAATACACACACACACATACACACACACACACACAGGTGCATGCATGCACGAGCGTGACAAAAAGTTAAATTGTATTCACCCTATAATAAGATGAAAACGTCTCTTCTAGAACTCACAGGCTTAAAAAAGTGCTAAGAATTCATTTTCTCTTTTGAAGTTATTGGACAATGAATTTCCTAAGTTCTCCAACTTTATAGGCTATTGGCAATACTATAGATGTCATGCACAATACCAGGAAAGTAATCATCAGTCTTACCCAGATGTGAAATCTATGTGTTACCATGATAACTGACTTAGCACAGGACCTGTGCAAGCTCAAAGCACACTCAAAGCTGGGGATCCAGCATGGAGTGGAGAGGCAGGCATGAAGCCCTCCCATTGGCCAAGAAGTTAATGCCAGCTAATAGCTTCTGGAAGAAAGTCAGTTATCTTTAAGTTGGTAGCCACTAGTATGTCAACCACTTGTCAGTATAAGGACACACATCTATCTATACATATGTGTGTCTGTGGATCTGTATGCGTGTATGTGTTTATGTGTGTGTGTCCATAGGTGTATGGTCTATGTTTGAGTGTCTGAGTCTTCAACTCAATTCCATTGATCAATGTGACTGTTTTTATGTCAATATGTTGTTTTTATTACCTTAGTTATATAGCGTAACTTGAAATCAGGGACAGTGACACCTTCAGCAGCTCTTTGGTTATAAGGATTGTTTTACCTATAACAGTGTGTGTGTGTGTGTTTCTATATGAAGCTGAAAATTGTCCTTAATTAGAGATGACAGATCTAATTGTGTTAGAATTTTAGTGGAGAAGAAAAAACACACACACACACAGAGAGAGAGAGAGAGAGAGAGAGAGAGAGAGAGAGAGAGAGAGAGAGAGAGAGAGAGATGAGTAGGGAAGTATGTAAGGATCTGGAAAGAATTGATGAATATGAGATGAATTTTAACAAAACATGAAATTCAGAAAGACCTAATAAAATATTTGTATTGGCACACCACAGAACTACACAATAGTAGTGTAACAAAGTTTTCTACAATATTAATTGCACTGAATATTTCTATTAATTTTTATTCTTGTCCCCCCCCCAAAAAAATGGATAGGGTAAGATTTACAGTGCTTTCTGACTATGTAAGACAGGCTACTGAAAATTAGTTCCCCATTTCTTTTTATACATAGTAAATACACATGCTGCACACTGTCTTCAGAGAAGAAAACCTGCTGTGAAGATTCTCCTCTGACTCCTAGACACTCTCCTCCACAGCTCCCTGTACTCCAGATTTGGAAAAAACTTTACATAAGGAGAGATCTATACCACCCGAAATGTCAAAGTTTTAATGAATACTTCATTAAAAATGAAAAAGCTGCCCCAGATTGTAAGAAAGAACCTAATTCTCTACAAATGCCAAAGACCATTGTACCCATAGGCTTGTGATCTATTCTACAAAATGCAGATAATGAGCTGTGTAAGTCAGAATTTGTTCAGTTCAGTGTGTCCCTAGCTCTCTCACCTCTGCTCCTACTGGGATGACTCTCAGCTGAATGTCAACACAGAGAAAAGGTGTCTGCTCTCCGGCAGCACAGTCTTCCTGGGATTCATAAACTCCTCATTCCACATCCACCGACCTGAGCTCATTTTCTCCTGATACCCTATGCCTAAGCATTTCATCTCTCCTCCTCTGACCCCTGTTAAAATCGGGGGGAAGGGGGTTCAGCTTAAATAAGTGAGAAAGAAAGAGCCCCAGGAATATTCCCATTTCCTCTCTCTCTCTCTTTGTACATATTCGCTCATGTGTGTAATTCCACGTATTTGTCCTACATAAACATGATATATCTATATAAGAATATATGTAATGTGCATAGCATATGCCTGAAAACACATATACACAAGAGTGATCATGCCACTTCTCTCCCTGCTGTTTTATTTTCCTTTTTTCACTCCATTCTTTGTTTTCTCCACATGTATCCTTGTTCTCTTCCCTCCAAACATCCATGTTAACAATCAGTGGAATTGTTACCTATATCTGGAAAATCTTACGTGGATTTGTACTTACTAATGCATGAACATAAAACACACAAAGCACAAATTATACAATGACATAGAATAGAGGGGTTTTGTGACTGTTGAACAAAAAAATGAATAAAATTATATTATTTATATTTTATTTCCCACTTATCTCAATGGACAATTACTTTTGGAAATTCTACCAACTCATTGGTGTAATCCTAATAATTTCATTATAATGTGATCTGTTTTGTGAAGATACTATAATTTATTCTTTGAATATATCCTGAATGAAATCTATTTTTTTGTCACAACAAACAACACTGAAACGAATGTTCACTCACTTATGTCTTCAGACATAGTACTTCTAATTCCATGAGATAGGATCTAGTGAGTATATTGCTTGTGTGTATATATAATTAATTTTGATAGATACTGACAGACTGCTTTCCAAAGAGCTTATATGGCTTCATATTTCCACCCACGATATTCGAAAGCACTCTTTCCCCCACTCCGCAGATAGCTGATAGCTCTCTCACTTCAGGCAGACTAATGAGTATGAATTGATATACTGCTTGTTCTCTACCGCCTTTCTCTGGCTGTTGGGAAACTCTATGGATATTTTCATATGCACATTGACCAAATGCTGTGAAAAATAAGGAAAAGTCATTTCATTTCTGTCTTTAGAGCACACCCTCCTAAGGTTTATTAATTTTTTTTCCTTTTCTTAAGGCATTAGTAACCACATTTAACTCACTGGTTATTTACCCTCCAATCAAATGTAAGTAAACACTAGAACACTGTTAACATTGACTGCAACATTGTACAGTAAAATCCTAGAACTAAGTCATCAAGCAAAAGGGTGTAGCTATTAAACAATAACTATTTCTTTTTGTTTTCCAAATATCTAGAGACCACCATTTTATTCTCTGCTCCATGGAATGGACTCATTTAGATTCCTCATGTAAACATAATTGTCCAGCATAAATCCTGTGGTTTGTTATAATTTTCTCAAGATCCACCCATGTTGTCACATAATAGGCGTTTCAACTTTTTTTGAGATTATAATTTAAATATATTTTGTCCTTTGTTTTACTCCCTTCAAACCCTACTATATACTCTTCCCCACTCTCCTGCAACTTCATGGCCTCTTTTCATTAATTATCATTACATGCACATAAGTGTAGACGTATATATTCTTCAATACAATCTAAGTCTGTACACTGCTACCTGCATTATATTTGCAGGGTTGACTGGCTCTGGGCACCCAATTGTGTTTCTTCCCTGGGGAAGGCCACATCTCCCATTCCCAGATTTCCCAGTTACCTACATTTCTTTCTGTAGGGTTGAGGCCTTGTCTCTGTCTAGTTCAGCATGTTCGTTCATGTTATCCTTGTTCAGTTCAAGTTTGAGCATCATGACATAATAACCCTAAAAGTATAGTAGTGGCACATATACCTCACTGGTAAGCACCAGCTAATTAAACTTAAGGCCTGCCCAACCAGAGGGAGACCATGCCTGGTACTGTAAACTGAGCAAACTAATCAGTACTAGTGTAATCAGTACAACCACTAGTTTACTAACTCGGTATCACCCCAAACAACAATATATAAACATTTGTCCTTACATCCACAGGTAAGTGTAGCCTTCACTCCTTATCAAGGAAACTTCTCTTTGCAACAGATGGACACTACTACAGAAACCCCAACCAATCAAAAAACAGAGTTGAGAAGCCCAGTCCCAATAGCTGTAACTATAAACCACTCAAGCACCTAAGACTCAGGTAACATTGTAAAGGAAGATGCAGAAAGATTGTAGGAGCCAGGGTATCAGGAAGTTTGTTTTCAGTGCTTATCTCATAGTAATATCAGAAGCTCTACCCATAAAGCCTCACCAACAGGACTTTTTATTTTTAAAACTGAATAATATTCTACTATGTATACATGCTATATTTTTGTCACCTGTCTATTTCCAAAATTTGGCTATTTGAAATAATGCTGCAGTGAACTTGAGAATATAAGTAGCCCTTAAGAGCTTCTGGTTTTAATACTTCTGAGTGAACTGTCAAAAGCAAGATTGGCAATTATAATGGGTTAGTATGCAACATATACAAGGAACACCTACTCCAACTCAATAGGAACTATAATAATTTTACTTTAACATTGTAACATGGACAATGAGTAGACAGTTCTCCAAAGAATACATAGAAATTGCCAACAGACATATGAAACAGACTTTTCAATATTATATATCAATAAGAAAATGTGAATTAAAACTACAATGAGATGCCATGTCATGCATAGCAGGTTATGATTTTTAAATGTTCTTAAGTTGCAGTACAGATATGGGGAAATTGTAACCATTATATACTGTTGTTGGCTTGTAAAATGCCATGTCTAGGAAAGAAAATGGTATTGAGGGCTCATAAAAATCCCATCTACTTGCCTCAATCCACATGGCAACTTTGTAAATGAGAGAACATGAGGTATAATGGCCATGTGACTGTTTGTATGAGTTACTATAAGAAATCTGCAAAAACCTCACAGTAAAATATGCACAAAAAGTACACAGAAAATTCTAAATGATGTCTATACATATTTTCTTATAACTGCCTTTCCCGGTTAAATAGGAATTGAAAATATTGAGTTACTTGAGGAAAGTATTTATATGGCATCAAAATTATGTTATTTGATTTTTTTAATGGTAAAAATTATTGAGGAGAAAGGAATTAAGTTTGTATTCAAAAACGACTTCTTCTAGCCAAGTGTGGGAGTAGAACAAACAAGAAAGCTTACGAATATTTCCTTGCAAGAATATACTCAGCAAAATTTTTAACTTGAAGTATTTCTCTAAAAGGTCTGAACAAGAAGGGAGGACTTCATCAGGTGGGTCATAAAACTGCTCAACATTGTAGAATCACAGCTGTAATGATGCTCAAATTAGCTTCCCTAAGGAGGGGATTCTGGCCGCAGCCTTTGTTAAGTGCTGTAATGTGTATAGAATAAAATGAATTATTCATGTAATACTTGAGCATACTCTGGGAATTTCTGAAGGACTTCAGGAGAAAAAAAAAACTATGATTTGTCTTTCAGGCAATGAGGAGAATCTGGATCCTGGATTCAAGCAAATAATACCATCCAAGGGCAGCTTGCGTTGATTTACTAACCTTTAGAATTTCTCCCCTACATTAAAGAAGGGAAAATCTAACTCAATCACTGGAATGGGAGCCTCTGCTGATTATTTGAACATTCTACTGAATTCTTAGAGACAGGGCATCCACTCTTAATCCCTGACATGCATTTCAGTTGCCTTTCACTAAGTTCCCAATCGCTATTTCTATGTACGAGTCATTTCTCCTGAAGCAAGGCCAGAATTACACCTGGAAATGTAATTAAAATTAAATATAATAACATGGACAACCCTTTTCATGTCATAAAAAGTGTCATCTGTATTTAAAGGGTAAATTGTTACAAAGTACTCTCCCTCTTTCTGCATATATTCAGATTCTAACGCTGTCATAAATATTCTGCCAGCTTCTTATCTTGTTACCAGTAGAAGGGAGGATATCTAAATGAGAATCAGCACTCATTTCCTTGGATTTTTGTTAAATTTCTATTTTTAAGAGGCCATTCAACAGAAGATTGTTCCTTTCGGAGACAGTGATTCCGTGATGGTTTTAAAAAATCAGCTTTATTCAAGCTACATGATGTGTGCTTACATGTTGTTTTGAGGAATGTTGTCTGGTAAGATTTTAAAAATATGAACCTACGATCATTATGACCTCAAAAATTATATTTAGAGTTCTCTAAATCTTCAAGAATTGTGAGCTTCAGGGATTGGAAAGGTATTAAGAACATCCCACTTTCCCCCTTCAGGGATAATAAAGGAATAATGACCATAAGTTAAAGGACATAACACTCATCAATAAGAAGGTTGCACACTGCCCTTCATACCCATTGAACCCTGTTGCCACATCTTCCTCTAAGTGGACTAAATGCAACTGTAACCCCTGAACTGCAAAAAGCAGTATCAGCATCCAACCTTCACTAAATGCCTTACCCAATGAAGAAGGTTTTAAAATGAATTCTGTTCTGAATCCTTGCTATCTCCTTGGTACAGAAAGTAGCAGCAGTTGGTAGCTGGCCCAAACAGATGGTAGAGGCTGACCAAACCTCATTTCAATATCCTTAACTGTCATGTTCTTAAGTATGGACTTGCTTCCTATTTATTATTCCAGCATGGCTCTGGTGTGCATAGAACCCAATAGAAATAGAATAATGGACCACAAAGGTAGGAAGAGCAAAAAGTATGCATTTGATGACACTAACCCCTGAGCATTTTCTCTATTTTATCCAAAAGCCAGAATATGTGCATAGAGAAGAATAGAGAACAAGGGCACCATAGCCAGAGAAAACTACTGATACTCTGAGTCTGATACCAGAATAGAAATAAGAAGCGAGTCAGTCACTTATCTTCCTGAAGTCTTAGTTTCCTCATTCTCAAATTGCCAAAGAAGTAATCACTTTGAACGTTAGTTGAAATAATGTTTTAAAACTCCATGGTACCTGGCTTGTGAGATACTTGAGAGAGTATAATCATCACCATTAATAAATTTATCATTAGTGTTATCATTTTGATACTGGCCTACTCTCTAAAGACCAGATAATGCATGCTTTTCTACATATTTTTCTGCATGTAAGAAGTAAACCATAATTGGAAAGGGATTTATTTTTTTATTCCTTTTTTTTTTTCGGAGCTGGGGACCGAACCCAGGGCCTTGTGCTTCCTAGGCAAGCGCTCTACCACTGAGCTAAATCCCCAACCCCGATTTATTTTAAAAGGGCTCATCGTGCTAAGGGTCATAGTCTTGTGTAGGTAACATCCACTCTTGTTACAGCAGAGACTGTAAAACCTCAAAACCAAACAGTAGTGAAGTGCAATAAGGATCGACTAAAATCTGTTGAAATGAATACAGCAAAGACAGGGTTAAAACTCTAAAACCCCCAAGGCCTTGAGATTTGGGACATTTGGAGAAAGTTACCTATCATTTCTCAACTTCTATTTCCTTGGATGTAAAATGAAGCTAATTACAACTACTTTTGCACAGCGTTATTTAATTATACAATAAAGCAGCATATGTTGCAACCACAGTATTCTATTGTCCTTCTAACCCACCCAACCAGCCATAGCTGTGTGTTTAGGGCCTAAAATACGGTCTCTGTAGCTGCTGCAGTCATACTTGTATGCCATCAGAGTGTCCAAGCACCCTCCCTGGCATCTGCAGTAGCTTATATGCCACTGTTGGATTGAGCACTCACTACAAAAGAGGGAAAGAGGAAGACTGAGAAAGTGAGAAGTAGAATAAAGGAAGGTGGAGGAATCCTAGGCATAGATGCAGATAAGACAGGTAGGACAGCTAGGACAGATATATAGGACCTTAAGAAAGATGAAAAAGACAAGGCAGCATATTTGCCCACCAGCACGAATCAGAAAAGGTAAGTCGATGAGAATCAGTGTAAAATAAATGAAGATTTTCCTCTTTCCCGCCCTGGATACAGCTATCTAACATTTACTTCTACTCCTAACTCCAGGGATGTCATATGGGCATGAAAATGTTTAAGGAAAACAGCATACTTAATAATCTCTGGGAAGGTTTTTAAATCTCCTTATCACATCATTCTCTGTTGCCGGAATTCTCAACTAAAGGAAGGGAAATGGAAAGTAGCATGAGTTAAGGAGATCAATTCCTTTTGATTTCATAAATATCATTTTGCAGACACTGTTTACCCCACCTAATTGACTATGAGCATAGAATTCTGTTATGATGCTTTAGAGAAGTAGGAACAAATAAATTAATTGCTGAACAAGGATTTTCACTAGAAACAAACTGGTTCCTGTACTAGCTTCCTTTACCAGCACAATTATGAATCTCAACGAAAGTCCAACTATCCCCAAAGCACCTCTTAGATAGACCTCGTGAGCAGATATCATCCTGACCAATCCTTAAGAAAGGAACTGAAGAATTGAGACAATCTTTTGCAAAGCATAGAGTCTTATAATTCTACACAGTAACATTTTTGATCACGGATCCTCGAATCTAAGATTTTGCAAATGTCAGTGAAAAAAGCAATCTTCCCTCCATCCCTCCACGTATAATCTAGTAGCATCCATAAAAGGGCTGTTACACTCTGTACACATCAGTTTGTAAAAATGGATCGTTTGTCTACAACAGAAGTACCCCATACATCTGTGGAGATTCTCAGCTTATTTTAGGATGGATAATAGAAGAAGAAACGCGTTGTAAACTATTGCCGATTACCTTCAGAATCACTACAGCAACACCAAAGCCAAGTAGCACAGAAAAGTCCTAATGCACTATGCGATTCAGCTGCAGCTCATCACTGCCAATATAATTACAGGTGCCTGCCTGCCTTCATCCTCTCAGATCTGTGGATAAAAGCCCAAGGCTGAATTTGTATCTCAGCTGCACAGAAACTGAAGTTAGTAGTCAATAAACACATAGAACAGAATCTGACAGGCAGGCTCTTGCAGAATACAGAGCTACTTGCTGTTCAAAAGCTCCTTCAACCCCAAATTTTCAAAAGCAAAGAAAGAGAGAGAGAATTTATATTTTTCCAAAATGAAGAGATTTTGTTTCATATAATACTAGAACAAACACATAAGTCAGTAGTGATTAATCTTATTTCTCAAGAAAGAACCGTAGCTCTAGGTTTGAGTAACTTGTCTCAAAGTGATAAAACTGTTCCCAGAAGCACAATCTTCTAGCCACACTTTCTGTGGCTTTTCTAGAATACTCTCACAGCTTCTGACAAAGAAGATTATTAACAGTTGTGCTTTCCGTAATTTGAAAATGTTTCAGAAGAGTTAATACATGGTGATAATCAAAGGAGAATTCTGTAGTTCTAAGACTTATGAGAGGGTATAATGTTTAAATTCATTATATTTGTGTACAAGAAAATCAGGAAAGATGAAGCTTGAAATAAAACTGAAAGGATTAGAGGAATTCCTAAGTAAATATGGAGGAGGGGCATTTAGAAGGGCACAGTGTGCCTGGCGACATCTCTCTAGAATCCCTCCCGTATTGAAACAGGAAGGAAAACATTTGTGCTGAGAGTGTAGATTCTGTAGGAACCGCATGTAAATTCACCTTCTTATGCATGATCAGGTTAGCCATGGGCAGCTCCACTGTATTCACACTGAACTCACTTCTGTGGGTAAACTGATAGCTTGGTTACAATCTCCTCTCCACAATGGACAGTACAGGTCTGTTTCAAACATTGAAGTCATACATTACATTTTGTGGCATTTTACTAGAGACTTGTGAAGCTTTAATAACCCCAACACTTAAAAATAAAAATTCAAGTTAATTGAAGAAATAAATTCTCTATTTAAAAGAAGAATTCCTAAAGGAGGAGGAAAAGAGAACTGAGTAAACTCACCAAGCAAGAAACCCTGAGGAATTACCCATTTCAAAATGTTAATTGTTATGTGGAAGTGGCTTTTGAAGTTCAATTTAATTTCCTGAAAGCCTCAAACAACTCCATTTCCCTACAGAAAATAATTAAGCATCAAGGATAATAGTGTGATTAGCAAGTAAGACATGGAATTTGCTCAGCAAATCAGAAATGGAAGGCTCTTGTTCACAGCACCATACCACTCCTTGCCCTGTCATATCAGAGCCAACACTAAGCAAGAAAGGACAAGTAGGCTGCACTCCAAAGGTCATACCCTTGGATTACAGATATTGCTTTATCTGCCTCAAAAAGGATTCTATTTCTCTTTCAGTGGTGGAGAGACTCTGATATTTATGTCACCATTTAAGTCCCCATATAAAACCTTGTCTCTTGGTATCTGAGATGGCCTGGAGGTTCATGAGTTTAGGGCTTGACTGCTACCACACAGGCTTTTGGAAAGTGGTTGTATCCTGACATCTCTGGTATAATCAATGGATTAATCTCTTGGTAGTTTCATGACTTTGTGATATTACTGAGAAGTTGTAAAGATGAGGAGGTGAGATTTAGGTGGAAGATGTGTGTCTTTATAGGTCTTTATGAGCTTCTCTCTCTCTCTCTCTCTCTCTCTCCTCTCTCTCCTCCCTCCCCTCCCCCTCCTCTCTCTCTCTCTCTCTCTCTCTCTCTCTCTCTCTCTCTCTCTCTCTCTCTCTCTCTCTCTCTCTCTCTCTCCCCCCCTGCACCTTTCTGTGAAGCCATACAGTGAGCATATGCCCAATCTCCTATGATGTACTGCTTACCCAGAGGCAAACAGGAATTGGGGCAGAACACCTTGGGCTAAATTTTCTGCAACCACAGGCCAAAACACATTTAAGAAAATTCTTTAAAATTGTTTTTCTCAGGTATTTCTCACAGCAACAACAACAAAAAATAGGCACACACACACACACACACACACACACACACACACACACACACACACACACACAAATGATACCAGGAATAAGGCCATGAAGTTACTATGCCTGACAATACAATTCAGAAGCATTTAAAAAGCTAGTGGGATGAATTTAGGAAAGAGTGCAGAAGCAGGTAAGACAAACCCAGAAAAATACTGATAAAAATATGAATAGTAGGATACCCTGACAATAGTTACTTAAGGGAGAGAGGGTTTACTCTTGTCTCACAGTTCCCTGTAACATTTCATCACGGTAAGAAACTCAGCGACAGGAGCTTGAGGGACATAATGACATAGAATCTCCAAAGAGTCACAGAGAGCAATGAGTCTGTGAATTCAGCACAGATCCCATCTCCCCTTACATAGTCTATGATGTTAGTCACAGAATGTGCTATGGTGGGTCCTTCCACCTCAATTAAGGTAATCAAGACAGTTGCCCTCGGGCATGCTCACAGGCCCAACTCTTTTTTTTTTTTTTTTAAAGATTTTATTTATTTATTTTATGTATGTGAGTACACTGTGACTTCAGATACACCAGAAGAGGACATCAGATCCCATTACAGATGGGTGTGAGCCACCATGTGGTTGCTGGGATTTGAACTCAGGACCTCTGGAAGAGCAGTCAGTGCTCTTAACCACTGAGCCATCTCTCCAGCCCAACAGGCCCATCTCTTAAGCCATTCTAGATCCTGTCATATTGACAGTTCTGCTACCTTTCTCAGCTGGTGAGCCACACGCTCACAAGATTTCAGGAAGGAACAAGGATCCCATTGGGTGTTGTACCAGAAACCATTTATGCTCTTACCTGTCAAATAAGCTATTTACATTTTATCCATCCCCTAAGATGTAATGAGTGAATAAACTGGAAGGAAATGGATTAATTAATTTGGCAAAGAAATTTTCCAGAAAGTTCACCCTTCAGGCTGTTACATAGTTATTACCATCTGCTTTTATAGTGCTAACAGTGAGATTCAAGAGCCGAAAGCATTTCAGAAATACAAAGCCTTGCAGTGTGATTAAACTGCCCAGTATAAAGCTGTGGCAAAGGACAATGCTATTGATCAAGAAATTTAAACGACTGCAGAAAGCCAAGCACTGGAATACTTTGCTGTGTGAAAAGAGCAAAGATGCTTTGAGGATACCCCAAGAATCAATGACCAACCCATGACACTTCCAAGGGTGTAAGAATGTAGGCACATTCGAAAAGCTCTTACAAGAGAGCACTGCACTGAGCTGCTGCACAGGGCCTCTCTTGAGTTGCTCTCTCAGGATTAACTTCCTGAGCTTGCTCAGTGCCCGGAGGTTGCCATAGTCATGTGTGTAAATGGGTACTGCCATCTCTGAGCTGGCATTGGAGACTTTGTCATTATTTATATGATGCTGACTTTGGAAGCATATAGAGTGTAGGAGTTAAGGGATCATAAAGAGTTCCATTCAGATTGCAAGGAAAAACCCTGAAAGGTCAGGAAATGTATAGCAGGCTCCGTTTCCAACATATGCACCTAAGAACAGTACTATAGGAGTGAAGCTAAATATGCAATGGAAATCCCAAGAAGTGGGAGATGCTAGAGAAACCAACTGCCTGTCAAGAACAGACCAAGGAGTAAGGGTTGTGGGTGATGCAAAAGTCAAGGTTACAAGTAGTATGGGGCTGCCCCATTGTACTGTCTGACATTGCATATTTAAACAAAATTTTTAAATGAATAATTGAAATTTTGAAACAATAAAATCTAAGTTGGGATATTGATTCCTTGAAAAAACTCAGACAAAAATCATATGTATATGTAACAATAATTTCTAAGTACTAAAGAATAAATGTCTCCAAATATAAATATTGCTAAATTATATTAAAACAAATGTTTAAGGTAAAAGCTAGCAAGTGATTATTCCAAGATTCTTTTGTGGAAAGTTGAAAAGAAAAAGGTCTTATAAGCATACATCATCTTAGACAATACAACATTTTTATTGGATATTTCTTTATTTACATTTTAAATGTTATTCCCGTTCCCAGTTCCTGGACATAAGCCCCCATCCCATCCCCCTCCCCTTCTTCTATAAGGGTGTTCCCCTCTCCAACCAACCCCCTCCACCCCCAGACATTCCCCTACATTCCGTTGGACTATGGGGTGGTATGAATAAATATTCTATGTGCTCGTATTTAAAGAATGAGCTGCTCCTTCAGAGGCTTGCTGACAGCCCAACACTGTCTTCTATGAATGAAACAATATCCAATCCCCAGCCATTGTCTACCAAGTTTACTCATTATTTTGAATAACTTATACATAACTACCAACAGTCAACCTAACCTGCCAATTATAAATACAGGGAAAGTAATTTAAAAGTTATAAAATAATAATATAATATAATTCAGAAAATTATTCATCTACCTAGAAGAGGTTTGTTTTCTTTTGTCTTGTTAAGCACAGTTACTTAGGAGAAGCAAGAAAAGAAGAAAAGGCCTATGCCATAAAACTATAAAATTTGCATAAAATACTGAGAAATAAATTCAACCAAATGTAAAAAAAAAAAACAAAAAACAAAAACAAAACAAAAAAAAACAATAAAAACAAAAAAACTGCAAACTCCTGAGTACTGTAGGAAAGGGACTAAGAAAAAAGAAAAATGCCACAAGTCCATGAAAAAGTTGTTATCTTCAACCACAGAAACCTCATCATTGGGATCAGGATTTAAAATATTTATCCTCTTCCACTGCTAATGTGAGAAAAAAGCAGAGAAATATTCACCCAAAGGAAATGTCTAATCAGTGCTTGGGTTTATGGGGCAGCACACCTGTTGAAGAATCTACCTTTTGAAGAAAACACAATGTAGACCAAATCTTAAAATGAAATTAATGTGAAATTGAAGGAAGACAAAGAATTCAAAAAGAACCAAAGATTAGGGAAACAGTTAAAAAACTAGACTAAGTTTAAAATTGCAAATATTTTTTATAATACTAGAACTTAAGTCTATTTCTACTTTCACATAAAGAAAGGATTCATGACTGCCTCTGACATTTTTGCAGACTAATCATTAACAACATTAATTAAACATTATCATGATTATCATTAATCATGATAAGACTAGCACTTATCATTGTGACACATGCCTTTAAATCCCATCACTTGGGAGGGCTGGTGAATCTCCAAGAGTTAGAGGCCAGCCTGATCTACCTAGTGACCCAGTAAGATGCAGGACACTCAAGGCTACTTAGTGAAACCCTGTCTCAAAATTAAATGTAAATCAAATAAATTAATAAATGTAAGTATTTGTAATAGTCAGAAATTTTTTCTAATCAAAACTGTGTTGTAAATGCTTTAAATAAACACAATTTTCTCTATATCATATCTTTTATTCATTTATCAATTATATTTAGTTCATTTTTATCTTCCAAATGGTCTACTTTTTATTGTAAGTGATAGCATTTGTTGAGAGGATTTGGCTGCTCATCACTCATGTCTTCTTCCCAGACTCTATACTCATTCCTGCACGGTGGACCACCTCTTTAAATAGATAACTAATAGTGCATCACAGTAGTCTCGGGAAGCAATGGTGAGACAAACAGCGAACCTTAAAGAAGAGACCTAAGACAATTCCTTGTTGAAGCATTCACTGAAATGACAAAACAAGTCCTCTAAACCCATCTCAAACATTTTCGCATGTTAGAATGTTTGAAGCTTCCTTGATTCATTATAAATGGCCAAAACATAGTCACTAGCAAACTTGGGAGCATTGAGTAAAACTATATTGTCACATACCAAGGTGAAGCATAAACCATGGGCAAGCACAGCCTTCCAGAAATGGTCTGTGTGTATATGTTCTTGTGAGGAAATAAAAAGCTGTAAGCTACCTGACTCAGCATGAATTATTTGACTTTTCTTTTGCTTCTTACATATTTTCTGGATATTTGAGAAGAACAATTAAAGTGCTGATATTGAAAAAAGAAGCAGAAACTATGGACTTTCTCTTCCATAAAACTAATCCACCAGAAAGACATTGGTTTTGTTACTCAAGAAAAGCATTTTCTGGTTGTTTGTAATAGATTCTGGTGCATTCCAAGAAAGACTATCAAGAGTAATTTAGAGAATTAGATTACCTTAAATGTTTAGACACAGTTTTAAGAAATTGAGTAAAAAGTTCATGAGTGATAACACACAGTAGTTTATTCCACATATACATACTAAATCACCAACATAAATTCAATTAAAATGAACCTTTACAGACAAAAAATGTGAAGGTCTATGAATTTTTCTATTAATTCCAACACCCCTGAAGCTTAACAGATGGAAAGTAATAAACATTCTCCAGAAAGGAGATTTAATTATACCTCCTAATTTATGACTACCATAAGATTAGAACTTACACTATTAAACTCACAATACAAGCTCTTGAGTTCATGTATAATTATAACTATTTCACTGAAATATTTTAAACTTGATTTTAAATACTCACTAAATTTCACGAATTGAAACAAATTATATACATAAAGATATATACAATTATCAGTTACATATGCAGATATAAGTTGGATGTTTCAAGTACTAGAGCTGTCTTAGACCAAGGCGTAAAATACCAAGAATTCCCTGCAGACAATTTACTACATCCTTCAGAGAAGGAAATAATACTTTTAAGTTGTCTTTAACACACTTCCTGGCTTAACCACCTCATCTGGTAACCCACTAAATGAAACAGTCCTTACTTCCTGTCAGAATTTTGCTCAGGAAGAATCTTCATGATGGGTTATTTTCTGTGCCAATTTGACTGGAGCACGAGGTACCCAGATATTTGGTCAAGCATTCTGGACGTGACTATGATGATCTCTCTTGATGAGGCTCACCTTTTAGTAACAGGGAAAGCGGCTCACCCTCCCTAAGTAGCTCCAGTTTCTCCAGGGATCATGACTAATGCAATCTGCAATCTCAAACCAAGAACAGTTTTTCACTACTGGAGTTTAAATCTCTTGCGTACAGTAGGTAGGCACTCTACCACTGACACACACTCCAGTCACTTAGTTTGTTAAAGATTTCAATGATAAAATACAAG
Organism: Rattus rattus; assembly: GCF_011064425.1. Classification (NCBI taxonomy): domain Eukaryota; kingdom Metazoa; phylum Chordata; class Mammalia; order Rodentia; family Muridae; genus Rattus; species Rattus rattus. The sequence goes on from NC_046171.1 coordinate 48,362,346, forward strand.
AATGGTCCTTGCATTCATTTCAGCAGTGTACTCAGAAGTCCTTATCTTTGCTAGGAACATGACAAAAGAAAAAGACATATCACTTGATGGCTCATTGCCTGAGTTTAGTGGCTTTCCTGGACCCACACAGGTGTTCAAACCATGCAACCCAGATACTAAAACTCCACACAATCAGAGTGGTATTTATGTCACCACAGAGCCTATCTATTAACTCTCACGAAGCGTTCCTTTTAATTTGTACTTAAGTTCTTTCTCACATTGTAATTCTCATTTTTCTTTCATCTTCTTCCATATATGTCTGTTAGGAAAAAAACAAAGGTCTCAACTACTATAAAAATTCAAAGGTGTAATAACTTCCTTCTAAAAAGATTCTGATATATTTACCATGGAAATGTCATGTAATGTGTGTATACCTTTTCTCTTTAATTTTACAGCAACAAATCAGTTTTCCAATCCTAGTTCTTAATTGCCTGACCCTGATGGTTCAATGAATAGATGTGACAAAAGCTTTAAGCACTGGGAAAAGGAAGGCAAACACAGGTATGAAAAGAGCTACAAAATTAATAACCTATAAGAATGTTCTGTGAAAGAAAAGATGGAGAGGAAAAAGAACACAAATGTCTAGAGTGGTAATGCAATCTATTCTTTTCCCTCAAACTGATGCAAAGCAGAGGGAGATTACACTAAGAAAATGGCATACTTCGGAGAAAAACATCACTAGTCCCAGCCTAAAATCTGACAGACCGTGAGCAGGCTGCTTAACTGTCCTCCCTAAACTTAGAGCACTAGTCTTGGTCTCTGAACTCCACTTGGATCATATAAATTAGGGCCCTACAGTTTTCATTTATCTTGAAAGTTCCCATTTCATTCTCTTCATTCCAGGGAAGAAAGGGCTCGAACACATGAGGAGCTGATATATTGTTCATACAAATACAGATAATTTAGTAAGTAAAAAGAAAGATCAAAAAACCAACATCCCAGGAACTAAATGTCTATGAATATGCTGGAACTTCAAAACTGGAGGTTTTCTTTACTATCTGCCTTGCTTATTTTACAACTTATAACAAGCAATATCCCCAGAGCATAGAAGACAGATGAGCTGGAGTTAGACATGGAAACTAACTAGAGGCAATACCCTCCAAATGCTTGCCTAATTCAATGAAGGGAAGTTCATTGAATTTAAAAAGGAGTTGAACTCATAAAACATTTTTGTTTGTTTTTCATTAGTAAAAATTCATCAGTATAACACCATTAACATTGTGTTTAAAATAATCACATATGCTCGAAGATTTCCACTAAAAAAAATTTAAAAAGATAAACTTGCCAAGCACTGAGGTTCGCGGCCAGGAATTCAGAAATCATATCATTTAGCTTCTGTCCTTTTTCAGCCATCAATTCACACCAATGCTAAACACTCAGCACTCCCCTAGCCACCCAGTATCCTTTGTATCTGAGCATCGCTGTCACATACTGAACCAATAAATCTAATAAACTCATCCTAACATCACAGTATGATCCAGAACATTCGTATCTTAAAGCAAGGCTGTGAGACAGCAAACACTTAGTCAAAAAGAATGACTGACCTAAGGACATGCACCAGCAGGGAAAATGTCTGAAAGACAGAACCTTCTCAGACAATTTTTTTCTTCTCAGATTTTCACACATGGCCCCACTGGCTAGTAAACTGGCTCTCTACAAACTATAGAAGAGACTGTTCAGTTAATTAGAGAGTAAATGGTCTAAATTAATCAGTAAAAATAGCCCACCATCACTGAACAAAATCTTCAATGCTCAAACACAAAACTGAAATAAAACTTAGTAAAAAATGAAATCTCATAGGAAGGCTTTCTGGGTCTTCCCTAAGCACTTAGTCACATTACCAAGATTGATTTTTATCAGATTAGCTAATTGTTCGGGGTAATGGATGTGAGTCAAAAGGCAAATAAGCTTTTCTGTTTATGAACCTGTGAGAAGACCAGGTGAGCCTTAGGAAGCATAAATAATAAATAGGAGGTTGGCTGAGGAGGGAAAGCTGGTGAGCTTGGGGACCCATCCTACCTGCTAATGGTTTTGTTTTGTCTAATTGAGATTTTCCAAACCATTTTCAAGACTGTGTACAATGAAAATGTTGGATACTTACAAATGGCAATTGAGGTTTCTACATTTTTCTGGATATATCCAAGGATTTGGCAACCCCAAGTAGGCAATTCCAGGGAACATGAGGCCGGTGGGAAGAATAAACCCACAAGAGGCCAACAGACAGAATCTTGATTTTTGTCTGGGAACTGACCACACCTGAGAATTTCCAATGCAAAACAAGGAGTTGCTCCTCTGGGACTGGACTGGACCAGAAACTATGGAGGCACTAGACTTCAGTGACTGAAGTGGTAAACAGATTGCAAGTGCTTCTTGCAGAAGACAAAGGTCAGTACTTCAAAGACAGCACAGAAGGGACCAATATCTGTTACTGATGCTGCCATGAAAACTGCAGAAAGAAAAGTTTCCTTCGCTATCTCCAGCTTCCCTACCACAAGCAAGGTTTGTTTCTAACAAAGCAAAACAAACAAACAAACAAACAAACAAAAACTGACCACATCAAAATGGGCAAAGTGAAGTCAAGCGTGTTTCCTTGCCTCATTTTGTTTTACAGTTAGAGCAAAGGAAAAAATTATCGTGGAGACTTACCCTTTATGGGCTCTATATACTCAAAAAAAATTGAAATGCTCTTTGCTTCTGAGATGAGAGAGACCTGTAATTCCATTTATTAAGTCAACTCTTAAAAATGTTTCTTTATTGAAACTTGGTCCTAAACCTAGGTTCACAGTACATGATGAAAGTCTAAGGAAGACTTATTTAACCTACATTAAATCTTGATAATGCATTAATGAGTATTTTAAAGGGATAATTTTAATTCCCCAATCTTCAACCATAAAGACTATATAGTGCTAATCTGCCTTGCCCTTTCAATTAAACTTGTTAAGGGCTTTCTATTTAGTCAGCACCCTGAATGGGCCATTAAAATTCTTGTTCGGTAAGAGTTGTGCTCAGTGCTCTGTTGTTTTAAATTCCATTAAATCCAAATGGTCTTTATCGCCCCATGACCACTGTGACTTCAATCAGCCAATTTAATTACCTTACACAATTGTCAGCAGAAGCAGCAAAGAAAAACAGGAAGCCCGCATGACGTTATCAGATGTACGTCTACCTCTCCCTTGTTTAATCTAGCGTCATCGATAATGATGATGCGTACCTACTTCCTTCCTTTCAGGAGGCTTTTGACCTTCTCTTTCCTGCTAAGATTTAGACTTTAAGATTCATTCCTAGCACTCCTAATACTTTGATGAGTGGACAAAAAAAAAAAAAAAACAAAAGCCCTTAGAAAACAAAAGTCCATCAGTCAGACGGAAAACTTGCAACATTACATCCCAACACATACAACCATGATAGCAAAGAGACCTGTGTACCTCAAGTAATATGCATGCAGCAGATAATGTTTCAAGTCTAATACAGTTGAAAGACAGTAGACTACGTTTGGTCTGTGTAAAAATGGGTATTGAATTTTTCAAGAACTGAAGCTATAGTAGCAGAGTAAATCCTAAATACAGCAATTCATTATCTATGTAAATGTGATATTTGTACCACAAATGAGAAAATCATTATCTTTATCAGAAATTATGATAACTAAATACCATAAAAGATCACATCATCTCATCAAAGACAATACTTTATAACTTGGGGGATCTGAAAAGACTCTGAAACCCATGCTGCATTTTCATTCATCTGTACCAATGGCTCTGAACCTGTTGGCTGTGACCCCTTTGGCAAACCTCTATCCTTAAACATATTACGATTCATAATAGTAACAGAATTACAATCATGAAGTTGCATGGAAATAATTTTATGGTTGGGGGTCATCACAACATGAAGAAGTGTATTAAAGGGTTGCAGCATTAGGGAAGTTGAGAAGCACCAGTCTATGGCATTTTTTCCTTTTCTAGGGAAGCAATTGACATTAACTTTCCTAGCAGAATAAATGTTGAAACAAGGGTCATTTGAGAATGAACGCAGTTGTACTGATCACTTAAATTGAACCAAAAAGCCAAACTTCTCTGAAGAAACGTCCACTGTTATATAAACTTGTTCACTTCTGAACCACAACCTTACAGAGTCAGAAACACACTGAGTTCCATGTGACTGGGTGGAGAGCTATTTCTAGAGGACGGAAAGATCATTTTTCAAAGTCATTTTCTGAAATGATCATGCCTCCCTTGATGGATCATATCAAGTTATTCTTCGAGGCTTTAAAACTAAGCTAGAACGTATCAGAAAAACGAATCTTTATAAAAAGTCGTGCCAGTTGTTGGTGATTCTTGCAAAGATTTCCCTCTCCTGCCATCCGGAGCTCAGATGAGCACATTTTATCTTTCACAGAGATAGTGGCTGCTATCACTCTCATTTCCTCTCTCAAGAGTCAGTTTTCAAGCTCCCAGACTTAAGGCCACTCCTCCTTCCCTCCCACTTTACCTCCCAAAGGAAGAAAAATCTCTTTCAAAGAACTTGTGGAAAGTGGCAGCTTCCCAGCTCGCAGTCACTGAACTCAGTTCCTCGATGGTGAAGTACATCTGTCACAAAGCATTGTCTCTGGGAGCACATGAGATTTTCCACACGAACCGGTTTCATTCCTTCCACGGTATGGGTTTTATCTAGTGGGCTGCTCCTCACTGAGCTGGCCTAGCTCCTTCTCCTAGGGCTTGTGCACTAGGTATACAACGAAGACCTAAACTGGAAAACTTTTGAACAAAAACACTCTTGCAACTGGCTTAAAGAAAAATAAAAGGTCAAAAAAAAAATGTAGTAAGAAAATGACAGAGCATTTGCTCAGCACATTGAAAAGGATCGTCTTAGAGATACTGCTCTGACTCAATGTTTTGGCTTATATCTGTCCTAAATTGCAATTGAGATTAAGACTTTAAATAACAATCGGACCTCAAGATCAGAGAGTAGTCCTTTGGACGGTGGTGCCAATAAAAAGAATGCTCAAACAAACCCAGAGAGCAGGAGGGCAACCAGAGCAGAAATGAAGCTTGTTTGCACTTTGTGCGTTCCTGCGGAGTGGGTAGGGGTAGTGGGTACTTGGAACAGAACAGAGCAGAAGCATCCGGAAGGGGACCGATTGAAGAAAAGTCTTATGCAGTACTGGAGCAACCTGGGCCTCATTTCGAGGGCAACACCCACTTAGGCATCGCCTTGGACCACTTTCAGATGCAACTGTATAAGAACAAAGATGTCTCATTTCCATACGACTGGACACTGGAGTGTGACCGCTGGTGCAGGATCTGGAGAAACGCCTGGGGGGACAGTGGTGGGCTTTCCGCCCAACAGGCGGAGGGTGCAGACGTCTGACCTGAACTGGGCTGGGGGCCTGACTTTCTGCTGCACAGTTTACCCCTGGAAAACACACTTGTCCTCCCCCTCCTCCACCCTGCATCTTCTGAAAGAAGCCCAGTTGTTTGTCAGAATCCGAGGTGGCGACTGACACTCAAGACAAAAGACCCCTATACCCAGGCCCCTCTGCCCACTGCCCAGTAGGAAACATGTAGCCACCACTTGGGTAGACTTAACTACCCCATGTAACCTTACAGCTTTGGAAACGTGCCCAAGGGTCAGCACTGTAGAGTGATTTGCCTAGCAGCTACTTTCAGAGTGGCCTAGGGAAGAAAGGGGTGCCTGCCGGGTGCGGTGCTGTTGCAAAGTTTTCTTGAGTATCTTAGAAAGTCACTGTGGCTGAGGCTGAGATTTTATCACCATCCCCCCATCACCAACCCCTCCCATAGCTCCCCTCCCCAGACCTTTCTAAGCCGCCCTCCTTCCGTGCTGTGGGGGGAGGGGGCAGGGAGAGTAAAAGTCACAGGGAGAGAGAGAGGATGGTCTAGAGAAGGCAGAAGTTAATAGGCTGGGAAAGGAAGAAACTCCGGGGTCAGAGACACCCTGAGATGTGGGAAAGCCTAGCTTGCGAGAAAGTGAAAAGATGAGAAACGGTAGATCTGTTGGCTTCAGGGAGAATACCACATAGTTTATGAGGGTGAAGTCTCATCATCAGTTGAGGGGGAAGAGGAGGTGGGATGGCCTCAAGCCAGCTTGATGGTTGCCATAGCACCAGAAGCCTGGCTTCTCCAGGATACACTGTTGAGCCTCTCTCTAGGCTGCCTACTGGGAGACACCTGAGGCAATGCTGTGGCTTTGACCCACACCCAGCAGTCCACCACAGCCCAAGGACAACTGCTCATCAACAATTCCAACTCTTTCCTCCCAGGGCAGGAGGGCAGAAGTGTCTGAACTTCATAGTGTGGAAGTTTAAAATAAACATTTTCAAGAGGTACTTAGAGGCATTTAACTAACCATCCAATCCGCTCAGTACATTTTTTTTTTTTTTACCACAGAAGAAAATAAAACTCCCACCACTTTATCAAAATAGTCTCAACGGGGAAATGTTCCAATGATTACAACTGTTCACAATCGTTCCTGTCCTGTCAGGTCAGATTTAGAGAAAATGGAACTCCAGGTGGAAGACATTTGATGCTAACATAGAAAACAAAACAAAACAAACAAGCAAACAGATCATCTACAAAGTAGAATGTTCCTCCAGGGTGTCATGGAACTGGTGTAGAGATCTACTGTCCTGTTTCTTAGAACATTCTTAGAGCTTCTCTAGAACAGTGTGTGTGTGTTTGTGTGTGTGTGTGTGTGTGTGTGTGTGTGTGTGTGTGTTTCTTTTGGAAAGCTGCTACACTGCCTCAGATGCCAAGATTTTTTTTAATATGAAGATATAAATGATCAGCAAATGTAACAATCTAATGATTCAGCAATTATCGTGCTTCAAGACCAAAGCAGCAATAATTAAATCTTGAGAGTATTAGTGGCAGTTTTCAGGCACCAATTCACACCCCCACATCATGTACATTCTTACTGATGAACACAAGAAGATATACAAGCTCACTTATGTACTTTGAATTACTCAAAATAATGTGGGGGGGGCGGGGGTTGATTCTATAGTATAGCACTTCCCATATTAGTAGCCAGATTGCTGTGACACACATACTGTATAAATCTTCACAACACAGCTCCCATGAATATAAGGACTTCTTTAATGCTGTGTAAAGAAGCAGGCATTCCTGTAGATGCTTGTTGCTAAGAGCAACATGCTTAAGTACCATCTAAAGACAGAAGAAAGCAGGAAAATACTCCATCTAGAATCTAGCTCTATTCTATTGTCTCTTGTCATCACCAGTCTTCTTAGCTGTAGGTGACATATAGGGAGGGGTTACCTTTTCAGATACATGTGAAAGCATTCCTATTTTATTTCCACAAAGGTTGGAGGGTGACAGTGAATTTTATCACTAAGGAAAGATCACTTGGGGAAAAAATAAGAGATGCTGCTAGTGTTACAGAAGGGTCAGGCAACCTCTGCTATCCATCAGACAGAATAACTTAATGTGTCTAATTTTATTTCGAAGACATGTACTCTGTATTACATGTTTTCTACCCTCTCCGGCTTAAATCCCCTTAGAACTGACAGGGGCAGCACCAAGAGTGGGAGCTTTTGCCCTGTTGACTCTTTCTCAATGCCCTTCTTTAGGGAACTTCCCCTAATGAGTCCTGCTCTTAACTAAAAATCCCAGTTGGTCATCCTGAGCAGCCAAGCATTTCCTACACTGTGCTTCCCTCAAACAAACCTCAGGACCAGGGAATACACTGGAAACTCCACGTTTAGATTTCCTTCAAGAGGAAAAAGAAGCCCAGATTCTTGGGAAAGGTATAAATCTTTCTCAAACGTGACGATCTGGGGTCTTTTATCCAAGTCAGAGTGAAACAAAGATGCACTTAGACCCACACACTCAACACCCCTCCTTCCTCTGCCTCCAGTTACTAGGTTCCTTATTTATTAGGTCCGGACTCTGTGCGGGGGCGGGGCGGGGAGGGGAGGAGAGCGGCGAGCTGTGAAAGAACTCAGCAAGTTAAAAACAAAACAAACAAGAATCCTGTCATGATTGCGCTATTTCACTGCGCGCTGAGTGACATCTTCCCGTTATTATTAAAGCCTGAAATTATACAACAATATTACTTAAAGCTCTGCATATCAGAAAGACCATCGAGGAGGGTGGGGGAGATTAAATTGGCCAATAAGCTTCTCTTACAAAAGATATCGAAAAGGCTGGTGCCTTCTCATTTCAAGTGAGGACCTAGGCAGGTCCCGGCAGAAGCGGACACGTACAACTCAGGAAGAGTTATCAGACATTAACTCTTAGGTAGCACAAGCTACAGATTTGCCAGCTCTAGAGCTCGCTTTGGTTCAGACCGCGGCACCCAGACGGAGCTGGAAGGTTCCCGGGGAGACCAAAGCAGCCTAGGCTGACCGTGCCACCCATCACTGCTATTCCAGTGGCGGGCTACGGTGAGGCGATGCATCCCGCTAGTAGTACGATGCACTGGTACCTCCTTCCCCCTCCCGGGAACCAAAATAAAATGAAGATAGATAGAGAGGATAAATGAAAGCAGGGGGCGGTCTTTAAAACCCGGGAGGGATCGGGTCTGGAAGCGGAAAGCCCACGCCAGGCAGAGCGACCGCCTGTTTACATCCGGCGCCTCAGAGCCTACACCAGGCGACGGTGAGATGCGGGGAATCTTACCGAATCTTAACACATGTGTGGTTCCTTGCGAATATCCGATCCACAATAAGCAGAGCAGGACTTTAATGGAGCGACTGAAGACTAGATTACTTAAAACTGGGGAAATAATCTTCATGATGTTTCCGTGCCTGCGCGCGCGGCACCCACTCCCCCGATCTAGCGTTAGGCTCCGGGCTTGGACGAGAAGGAAGATGCGTGGAGTAGTGGCCGCAGACACAATCACGGCATGGTCACAGAAAGAGGAAGGAGTCTCCGCTTCCCAAACCCATTAGCAGTCGCTGCATGTTCTTCACTCTCACTGCGCCAAGGAGCAAGCTTCCACTGCAAGGGATGGTGGGACATCCATGTTAGTCCGGGAGCATCCGGGAAAAATCCAGCAAGCACAATGTCCAGCCGTGCGAGCCTGGGAGAGCACAAGAAGAGGAAAATCAAAAGGAAGTCCTGCCTTGCAAGGACTAGGTGTTGAAAGCTAGCCACAGTCCCAACACAAAGGGAGCTTTGCTCGCAAGGGCTTCGCCAGGCCCTTATTCCACTGCACTGCTGCACAGCTTCTGACGTTAGGCCAAGATAAAGTGAGAAAAATTGAGATAGCTGCTTCCTGCCACTGAGCTTCCCAATATATATTATGCAACCGTTCTGATAGCCCGCCTTGAGTAGCAGTAAGGGAGATTTATTACATGATTCGATGAAAATTGCTTTGATTTTTAGTAAGACCCTACAGAGTGCCTGGTGTATGCAAACAGACTTCGTACAATCAGCTGATTAATTTTAATAATTGACTAGCCAAGTCAAAGTCACTTTGTCTAAGAGTTGTATTTCAAATAAGAAAATGCTGTAAAACAGATAACTGTGCTGTCAATCTAATTTGCTGTTAAGCTACAGAAGTCTTATACTTTTAAATTTTGAGTAGAAAAAGAATACACAGTGGAATACATTTGAAGAGCTGAATCTGCTCTTTAAAACTTGAGTGGAACATTTCTTGATCAGTGAAGAGACATTTCTCCAGGTAGATTTTTAGGGGGGAAAACTGGGATCATTTCCCCACACTTTTATCTCACCTAAGACAATCTTATGCAGGACAGTGATGTTTAAGCTACAGTGGTATATTCCAAAGGCTTTGTGCTCACATTTTCTCCTTTTTTAATTTTTTCCTTAAAATGCAAGATCACATCAAAGTTTTGTCTAAAAAAAAAATCTCATGATTGGCTAGTTTTCTGATGGGAATTTTTAAATTCATTTCCTCTCTTGACTCACAAGTAGAAATTTATACAAGGGAAAACTATAGAAACACACATTGCTTTCCATATGAAAATATTTTGTTGAAATAAGCAGTATACTGCCCGAGGATTATGATTATCCCCACATCCACTACTGCCACATACAACGGTAGGAAGAGATAATGAGGAAAGGGATAACTACATCACTGATGACACTATAACCTTATTAAGAAGTGCAGAGGGCAAACTGTTGAACTTGCATTTTTACTATTAATCTCTGTTCATTATCAACAAATAGGGTGTAAGATCTTATAAAATTATACAAGTTCATCATATTAAAGACTATCTAATTTTAAAAGAGTGGTATGAGTACTGTCTAAGTTCTTATCTTACAATGGCTATATTTTCTCTAAAGAGCAAGAAGACACTACAATGTATTCATTCCATCATAGCGAGGTTTTTTTTTACTATATATCTATATTTTTTCCTTAGCACATTATTATAAAATGCTGATTGAAAAAATATACACTTTCAAAGGCACTAAGAGATATTGATTTTTTTAAAGATGGAGGCATAACTGCAGTGTCAAAAATAAGTATCATGAAAAGCTGGTTCCTAGTTCTGCAGTCTAGCAGACAATCCCATCAAACAATTCCACTATTTGAGCACTTTGAAAGCAACACCTAGTGCTGAAACCAAGGGTATCTAGCGACTCCTTCAGTCCATGTTGGAAACATCACTTATAAAACACGTTGAAGCCCAACATAGCCTGTCTGGTATTTGCTGTCTCATTTTTTTCCCCATTCTATTTGTTCATTTTACTTCTTCACTCTAGTAGAGATAATAACGACAGCCATGGGAAAAACACATATTCTTGGTTGTTTTCATTTCCCAGTATAATTGATACCTACTACCTGAAAACGGCACGTTCTGTTGTAACCGATCAAATGTCTGCAATTTGTGCAGTGTAGCTGGCATTTCACAGAGCCAGAGTAAACACACTACACCACAATTTCTTCTTCAGGCATTCTGCACATGACAGTATTTGCCATAGCAGTTTTCATCTGCCTACTTACAGCTAACACTCTCAGCTACTTATGGGGCATCGTTGTTGGTTATCCAGTGGGAAAGTCAGAGAAAAGCATTCATGATGTTGATACAAAATAAACTTAAAAAGGTCTAATATAATTTTTTCTTAGTACTAAATGATCTCCAAAGAACCAACTTTGCACACATATTAAATTGGGTTCATTTCTATGCGTTAACTAAGTTCAAAAGCTTTAACTTAACAGATACCTACTCCACCTGTCTAATGGAACGTCTATGATACCAGAGACAAACCTTTCTTCAGGACCTTGGACAGCGCACCAGACAAATATATTCTCGATTTTTTAAAAAATAATAAAATGAATGAATAACATGCCATTTGAAGTGACAGCGTGCATACTTCTATCGCAGAGTCAAGTGCTTTGAATCGTTGCAGGACACACATAATCAAGAGATCAATTTCGTGAAGTGTGTTTTGTGTGTCTTTCAGTTTGAGTCATGAGCTGTTAACACATCTGAGACATACTAACAGTGATCTCTTTGCAGTCAGTACTACTATGAAATCCACTCATGCTCACTTGAGACCCTTCAGGGTGACTAAAGGACTTATTTTCCCATACCAAAAAGAAAAAAATTCAGCATGAGAAAAATTTTAAATGCTGAAACATGTTGTCAGTACTTCGTGGCTAAAAACATTTCTGAAATGTACTATTAGTTATCACTTTTAATCACCCACCTCCAGATTTCCATCTGTTAAGAGGGAAAACAGATTAACAGCATTCTCTCTATTACAATTCACTCTGATGATCAATAACATCAACTCAGTAAATTTATCATCCAAACACACACACACACACACACACACACACACACACACACACAAAATGATCTAGCATTATAAGAGATGGCTTATTTACTATATGGATATTTTGAAGTGATTGCAAGTATCTCTTTAATACTGACACTATCACCATAGTTCTGAAGATTAATATTTCTTAATCTATATTTTACTGATCACCTTTAATTATCTTACAATTTTGTCACTTCTGTATTTGCTTACTTCTTAACAAAAAATTAAAAATACTTGCTTTAGGTTTTCAATGATCATAAATATGTGTGCTTTGTCCTAAAGATTCATTTGCTTTGCAGTTATTTCAGCCACATGGCAATCCGTACTGCTAAAAGCTCAGAGGGCTCCAAGGTCAGAGCAGAGAGGAAAAACTGCAAGCACACACATGCATGCTCACACAGAGAAAAGCTATGTCTAGAATAAAGCCTTAAAATATCAAAGAAGGCTAATAAGAAGAACTACCAAGGCTATGGTGAATGATAAAGGAGGAAAATGTATACCGTGCTCATGCAAAGCTTGTCCCTACAACAACAACAACAGTGAGAACAACGAAAGACATTAGCTTCATCTTTCACTGCACTTTTGTATTACCTGACACTAATGACCTCTTCTTCTTGGGCACTATTACTTTAGAAGCAATTTTAGTTTCCTAGTCTCCGGGTGAAAATGAATCTTATTCTAGTTAGCTGCCACCTGCTGGGGCATGAACAAATGTGTAATAATCCTTATAGCAGAACATTTAAAAGACAATTCCTATACTTTGGCTAGAGACAGCAAATGTGTATTCTAGAACTATCTTCATTTTAAAAACGTCTCAAAGGTTCGTCCATGCCATACATGCAGTGCATTTAAATTTTCTCACACAAGTGAGAGGCTCCTGCTTGCCCCCTCACTGCTGTCCTGCTGTTATGGGACATTTGAGAAACCTCACTGGATAGTAACACCTAAGGCAGTATTCCATGCAAGTGGCCTATTGTGTTGAAGCTTAGCTAAAATAAACAGCCTACTCAATCATGACATTAAAGGGGAAACAGAATGAAGTCTAAGGCAGAGACCAGTTGCAACCACACTGTTGCATACCCATTTATGTTATTCCTTGGGATCCTAAATGCATTATCAACTGCTCTATTAACATTCTGCTATGTTGGTGGTTAATGGTATTTTTAATTTTAATTACTATTTAAATGCTGAAAATGTATCTTAATTAAGAAATTGAACCAAAGAGACTTGTGTCTGTTAAGCTCCTTTAAAAAAATTCAGCATGTTCAATCTTCAGTGGATTCAAATTTAAAAGAAAAAAAAAAACATAGGTGTTTTCCTATTTAGTCGTTTTCTGCCTTATCTTCCCCTGTGCATTTCAACTCTTTAACTCCTAAGTTTCTAAGGTCATGGGGAGTTCATAAGCTTACTTTACTATTGCAGGAGTCTATTCTGCAAAGTTATAAAGTAAGGGAGTAAAACAAGACCAAATTAAAATACAATGGCACATCTTTCAGCAACTAAACTGCACACTTATTGAAATGAATTAATTATATTCTTGTGAGATGAAAAATCAATCCATAAGGTAATTTTGATGAAAGATACTTACAGTATGAAGATGAAGAAATGATAAACGATAATCTCTTCGTTTTGTTACCAGAGGGTAGTTGCTAATATCCTCCAACCCCCAAATCCAAAATCATTATCTTAGAAGCATTAATCCCATTTCTCTCTCTCTCTCTCTCTCTCTCTCTCTCTCTCTCTCTCTCTCTCTCTCTCTCTCTGGCTGCTGCACACACACACACACACACAACACACACACACAAATACACACACACACACACACACACACACACACACACACACACACACACACACACACACCTTCCTATACCCCTGAAGATAAAAATATGAGAAAATGCGTGCGGTTGGTTAAAAGTTCTGAATCTTTATGATCCACCTCGGTGATGCAGTTAGTCCTTACCCCTGTGGGATGCCCTGAGAGTTTTGTTTTTGTTTCCAGAAGCTTTTAATACTATCCTCAGTTAAAATAATCTCAACTTTCTCAGCCCAGAGTTATGGATCAGGGAGATAGTGGAACTGACTGGTGAACTAAAGAGGAGTTGTTATGACCCAAAGATAAGCAGCTTTCCTGAGTCTCTTCGCCTTGAGCGTGTGAGTCCGGGTAGCTGAAGACACATCTAACAGATCCACTTATTCAAATATTTTACGTGCAGAACACCAGGGCGCCAGGAGCCAAACGAGCCACTTGGATCCTTGCCTTTGACTGGCTACAGCAAGTGGGACAAAGCCCTCCAAGCGACTGCATCCAGCAGGTGCCTGGAGCGCACCGACTCAGCCGCGCGGCCGTCCGCCTCTTCCTTTCCTTTCCGCGGCCAGCGCTCCTCGCCAGTCCGCAGTGCCTCTGGACCCACAGCGAACGACCCGGGATTGAGCTCCAGGGAGGGTCCGCTGCTGGCGAGTGCTTACCTGCGGCTAGGGTGAAGAGGGAGGGTAGGGACTGGGGTAGTCCTCTCGGAGCCGCGGCGGGAGGAGGTTCAGCGGGAAGTCCCCAGCTCCCAGCCTTGGCCACGCAGCCGCCAGCGAGAGCGCGAGTGACGGCGGCGGAGACCAAGACCGCGGAGCCGCAGCGGTGGCGCTGGAGACAGACACGCCTCCTGGCGGGGGTTCCTCGCCTCTTGCTTTAAAGGCGCCGCGCTTCTTTCCCCGCTGCTGTTACTAGCTCCAGGGCACCCAGGCCCACCCGGGAGCACAGCGAACTCTTTATTTCAAGAACTCCAGGGAGAGAATTCCGGGTGCTGACCGCCTAGTGCTTCCGGAACGCTCGGCCCTGATTTCGTCCCCTGCCAGCAAGCATATCCACATCCAGGCATAGGGGAACGGGGACAGAGATGCTCTGAATGATATAGTGGGTAAGGCAAAAGAGCCGAGGAAACTGACTGCTCTGCGAAGCTACGTTGGGTATAAGGAGTCTTAGCCTCTGCTTCTGGGTGGCTGCTTTTATGCTGCTCCGAAACCATGGCAACGAGACTTCTCTGTTGCCAGCATCTGGGGAGCAGCTGGTTTGTCTCCAAAGTGACCCTTTTGGTTCAACTACTGCATTTTCCATTGAGGTTTGTGAGGATCACCTTGATTTCTGCTCCTTCTATCTCTGTCCCGCTTCGCAGGCTCGGTGGGTTTCGGTCTCTGTTAGCACAAGAAATGGACTTCCAACATCGAGAAGCTGGCAGGCCATCTCGGCACAGGCCTAGCCCCTTAATATTTGATTCTGTTCTTCAAGCTAGATTCCTAAACTCAGAGAATTTGAGGCCCGACAAGCACAGAACCTGGGTTCATAGCTGTCATGGTTGGGAAAATGAGCAGCATATAGACGTACGTAAATATGAGACACTGAAAGGCTTTTTAAGGGGAAGTGGGAGGGGGTGAGTCCCTAAGTCCTAGGGTCTTCCCAAAGGTTGCTTCCTGGAGTAAGGGGTGGGGACAGGAAGCAGAGAGAGCACACCAGACTCCTCAGGCTTCTCTGGGGAAGCGATTAGCTTCTGCAAACAATCCCGGATTTGCTCTCCTCTGGGTCAGAAAAGTCAACATCTATTCAATACCTTTGCTACTTTATCCTCAGCCCTACAATATTAACTAGAGTGGAGACTTAGCAGTTCCCCCCAGAGTACATTGGTGAGCTACTATTCTAGAGGAGGTTTAAGAGAGGCCAAGCTTGAACAGGCTCCGCGTACCAGCCCAGGAGACAAATTTCAAAGGGAGTGTAATAGGAAACAGGCCAGGTGGAATTCCTAAGCTCGGTGGAGCCTAGAGGCCACTGCAGTCCCAGCAGCATTCCAGTCTAGTTCTGAAGATCTGTTCAGTTCACCCTACAGCAGACCAACAGGCTGCAGAGAAGCGTGTGTTCTTTTGCTGTATTTTGTTTGTTTATTTGTTTGTCTTGTTTACCTACAGCCATTGCTACCCCAGAAGAGTAAAATCTTTTCCGAACCGATCTTAGCATAGCCATGCACCCTGGGCTAGCATCTGATTCAGTCCCACCCAAATCCTAACTCTTTACTACTTTGGTCAGCATCCTAGGCTCTCTACAGATGCATATCACACATGCACCACACACTTACTGTGCTTAGCTGCCTCTGGGAGGCATGGGCTTAAGTTAAGAAGAGATGAGTTAGCGACATGGAGTGTCCGTTTGTGGTTTAAAGATCCCAGGAATGGCTAGAAGGTTCCTGTAATTAAGGCAACAGCGTGGCCTTGTTGTAGGGAGAGAATAAATAGTCAATGACTGTATTGTGCATCCTGGACGGGACAGCACAGACGCGTGACCAGCTCCAGGCGCCTGGGCTCCAGCTGCTGTGACCTGCAGCCTAATAGGCCCTCCAAGAACAGCGCAGTCCGGGCCAGGCTCAGGAAAAAATGCTTCATTCAGCTTTATTGCCTGATGAGAGTAATGAAGACAACTTGTCTACTAGCCAAGGACACTCTCCATGTCATCTTAATATCCACGCACCGCCTTTCAGGGAGAGAGACAAAACACCTGCCAGTAGATCCAGTGGAAATCCCTAGGTGAAGGCGTCCAGCTGCTTTGTGGTGATTCCGAGAGTGTGGTGCAGGGAAGGTCTTATTGTGCTTGAAGTGTTTGACACACCAGCCTGCCTGAAGGTGCTAGGATCAGACTTCCCCACTGCTGACCTCTGGCCCATATTGTATCTGGGAAGGGAAGGCTTAAGAAAAAAAATCTCTTTTAGTGGACATTTGTTCTTAGAATCTAGTTATGGGTTTCTCTTCCGAGACAAACTTCACACACTTTTCAAAAACTATGCAACTATAATGGGACCTACCAAAGCAGAGGGGGAAGGGGAAAGAGCTGAGAAGAGAGAGGAACAAGTCAAAAGTATGCAAGTTGTGACCAATTTATCTTCTCTAAAGCAAAATGAAGACTGACAAAAAAAAAAAAGGAACAAAACAAAACAAACAAAAAAACCGTGATAGAGTACATTTTCTTTTAACCCTTCCAGACCCTCTCTACTGCTACACAGATATTTCTTATAATTTATTTAAAGATCTATGAGTTATACATCTAAGGATTTAGAGTCCAGTTCCCCTCTAAGAAAACCATAAATATCTACACCTTCAGTCACCCTAAGGGCATGTTCCATATTTGAAAAGTCACCCCATCCCTGAGTCTTCTACAGGAAGCTCCCACACCCCCTTTCGACGACCTAAGGTTCTGGTCTCTTGGGACATTAGTAGCTCCTCTAGAGGCAACAGGGCCCACCTTGAGCTGTCCAACCCACTGTTGTGATTTGTTGGTTTCTGCTTTGTTTTCTTTCAAACTGTCTCTGTTGACTTGGATGCAGAAATAGAAAGTGCTATTTTGAATCGTCTGATTCAGTGCTATCGTTTTACAAGTAGTAAAATCCAAACTGACAGGAATAAGGGTGACTAGCTCAGAAAGTGGCAGAAACAAGACTATCTTCTAACTGTGCACAGCAACATCAGAGCATCTTCAGTCTCTGACTTTAAATTTTAGACAAATGTGAAGCTAGCATTAATAGAAACCTCAATGGGATGGTGTGTAATCCAGCAGGCAAGTGCTTACCCAGCGCTCACAAGGCCGTGAGTTTGATCTCTTGCACCAGCCCCCAAAACCAAAAGCTCCTTCAAGAGCAATTTTTGTTTCACACATCTTTTAAATGACTCAGCATATAAATACATTTATGGTATCAAATTTTTACATACATTAAATAAAATACATATACCCTAAGAAGCCCATAGACTATCGGTAAACCCCAGATTTAAAATTGTTGGTCTAGTCAAATAATATCACTTGACAAATGAGAAAATTTAAACAAAAAAAAGTGTTTAGAACCAGAATTAGCAAATGACACTTCCAAGACTAGAAACTAACTATTCTGATTTCCACCTAATACTATTACCTTGAAGTGTGTGTGTATTTGTGTGTGTGTGTGTGTGTGTGTGTTTATGTGGAATGTATGCTACATGCATGAATTACATGTAACTATTAATGACTTACAAAGGTCTAGTTAAATATTTCCTGAATAGATGGGGCTTTTATTTATTTCTGAATGCTCTTGGATGCATTACCTCATTACGTTCTATTTACTATGTACTGTTCTAATGTTCTAAAGACATATAACGTGAAGACCTTTAAAATATGGTCCTCAAGAATAATTTGAGTTAGACAGCAGAAGGGACCAAAAAAATGTTAATGTCAGATAATAAGGAGCATTGCAGAAAAAAATTAAGAAAAAGTAAATGAAATAGGGCTGGTAGGAAGGCAAGGGTGATGAGTATGTTACCTTGTGAAACATAGGCTTTGTCTTCCTGGTTCGTTGATATTACAGTAGACGCCTGAAGATTGGGACATGTGTATAGTTGGAGGAAAAGGGTTCTAGATAGAAAAATAAATAAATAGGGGTTGGGGACTTAGCTCAGTGGTAGAGCGCTTGCCTAGCAAGCAGAAGGCCCTGGGTTCAGTCCCCAGCTCCGAAAAAAAGAAAAGAAAAAAAAAGAAAGAAAAATAAATAAATAGACCAAAGAACTGGAGGTCAAAGTGGGTATAAAACTTTTAATGAAGAAC